>NC_037676.1:79633582-79785477 GCF_003255815.1 Theropithecus gelada
TGGCAAACCGGATTCAACAACACATCAAAAAGCTTATCCACCATGATCAAGTGGGCTTCATCCCTGGGATGCAAGGCTGGTTCAACATTCGCAAATCAATAAACATAATCCAGCATATAAACAGAACCAAAGACAAGAACCACATGATTATCTCAATAGATGCAGAAAAGGCTTTTGACAAAATTCAACAGCCCTTCATGCTAAAAACGCTCAATAAATTCGGTATTGATGGAACGTTCCTCAAAATAATAAGAGCTATTTATGACAAACCCACAGCCAATATCATACTGAATGGGCAAAACCTGGAAAAATTCCCTTTGAAAACTGGCACAAGACAGGGATGCCCTCTCTCACCACTCCTATTCAACATAGTGTTGGAAGTTCTGGCTAGGGCAATTAGGCAAGAGAAAGAAATCAGGGGTATTCAGTTAGGAAATGAAGAAGTCAAATTGTCCCTCTTTGCAGATGACATGATTGTATATTTAGAAAACCCCATTGTCTCAGCCCAAAATCTCCTCAAGCTGATAAGCAACTTCAGCAAAGTCTCAGGATACAAAATTAATGTGCAAAAATCACAAACATTCTTATACACCAATAACAGACAAACACAGAGCCAAATCATGAATGAACTTCCATTCACAATTGCTTCAAAGAGAATAAAATACCTAGGAATCCAACTTACAAGGGATGTAAAGGACCTCTTCAAGGAGAACTACAAACCACTGCTCAGTGAAATTAAAGAGGACACAAACAAATGGAAGAACATACCATGCTCATGGATAGGAAGAATCAATATCGTGAAAATGGCCATACTGCCCAAGGTAATTTATAGATTCAATGCCATCCCCATCAAGCTACCAATGAGTTTCTTCACTGAATTGGAAAAAACTGCTTTAAAGTTCATATGGAACCAAAAAAGAGCCCGCATCTCCAAGACAATCCTAAGTCAAAAGAACAAAGCTGGAGGCATCACGCTACCTGACTTCAAACTATACTACAAGGCTACAGTAACCAAAACAGCATGGTACTGGTACCAAAACAGAGATATAGACCAATGGAACAGAACAGAGTCCTCAGAAATAATACCACACATCTACAGCCATATGATCTTTGACAAACTTGAGAAAAACAAGAAATGGGGAAAGGATTCCCTATTTAATAAATGGTGCTGGGAAAATTGGCTAGCCATAAGTAGAAAGCTGAAACTGGATCCTTTCCTTACTCCTTATACGAAAATTAATTCAAGATGGATTAGAGACTTAAATGTTAGACCTAATACCATAAAAATCCTAGAGGAAAACCTAGGTAGTACCATTCAGGACATAGGCATGGGCAAAGACTTCATGTCTAAAACACCAAAAGCAACGGCAGCAAAAGCTAAAATTGACAAATGGGATCTAATTAAACTAAAGAGCTTCTGCACAGCAAAAGAAACTACCATCAGAGTGAACAGGCAACCTACAGAATGGGAGAAAATTTTTGCAATCTACTCATCTGACAAAGGGCTAATATCCAGAACCTACAAAGAACTCAAACAAATTTACAAGAAAAAAACAAACAACCCCATCAAAAAGTGGGCAAAGGATATGAACAGACATTTCTCAAAAGAAGACATTCATACAGCCAACAGACATATGAAAAAATGCTCATCATCACTGGCCATCAGAGAAATGCAAATCAAAACCACAATGAGATACCATCTCACACCAGTTAGAATGGCGATCATTAAAAAGTCAGGAAACAACAGGTGCTGGAGAGGATGTGGAGAAATAGGAACACTTTTATACTGTTGGTGGGATTGTAAACTAGTTCAACCATTATGGAAAACAGTATGGCGATTCCTCAAGGATCTAGAACTAGATGTACCATATGACCCAGCCATCCCATTACTGGGGATATACCCAAAGGATTATAAATTATGCTGCTATAAAGACACATGCACACGTATGTTTATTGCAGCACTATTCACAATAGCAAAGACTTGGAATCAACCCAAATGTCCATCAGTGACAGATTGGATTAAGAAAATGTGGCACATATACACCATGGAATACTATGCAGCCATAAAAAAGGATGAGTTTGCGTCCTTTGTAGGGACATGGATGCAGCTGGAAACCATCATTCTTAGCAAACTATCACAAGAACAGAAAACCAAACACCGCATGTTCTCACTCATAGGTGGGAACTGAACAATGAGATCACTTGGACTCAGGAAGGGGAACATCACACACCAGGGCCTATCATGGGGAGGGGGGAGGGGGGAGGGATTGCATTGGGAGTTATACCTGATGTAAATGACGAGTTGATGGGTGCAGCAGACCAACATGGCACAAGTATACATATGTAACAAACCTGCACGTTATGCACATGTACCCTACAACTTAAAGTATAATAATAATAAATAAATTTAAAAAAAAAAAGAATAAAGAAAAAAAATAGATGTAAATAATACATTTATGCAACATTTATGAAAGTGTACAGTGTAAAGACAATAAATCTTTCCATTAAATTAGTGGGAAAGGAGAAAAAAAAAAAGAATATGATACATCATTTTTCATTTTTTATTTTTTAATATAGAAAACAAATAGTATATCATCTTGGATTTGTTTCTTCTTTTATTTTTAAAACTTTTATTGTTAATTTTTCCTTGGAAGTTGATACACACACATCTCTAAATATTAATACTTATGTGTACGTATTTAAGAGTACACCCTTTATTTGATTAACAATTCCTGATAAATTATATGTGAAGATTGTAGGACAAGTATATTTAATTTTATGGGATCAGAATATATTTAGTTGTGGATAATACATTAGTTTACACTAACGTAACAAAACTTTACTTAGCATATGAAATACACAAGGCACAGCACCAAACAAAGATGTATAAACCATAATGTCTGACCATAAGAATCTATAAGAAAGGAAGAAAAATATGGCAATATAATATGCCCCAAAATAACCAAAGTCTTAAATCACTATTTAAGAGGCTCTTCAACAGTATATTGACAACTATATGAGTAGGATGGTGCGTAAGTGCTAACGGTTGAAAGGAAAATTATTTTTTTTCTGAAGGTATGTTATAGAAAGCAACAAACCTACAGGTGTCACTTGTCCTGTATCTCCAAGAGTGTTTAAGGCGGGTTTCTAGTGGTTCATAACTTTGACTAAACATTATAATTAGTGAACTTGAAAACAATTCCCGACCTATCCCTAAGCAATGAAATAATAAAATAAATCTGCAGTCCTCAAAGATGGTTGTCAAGGTCCTTTAGGTAACCCAAATATGTAGCTCACACTGAGAACCACAGAGGTAAACATTCTAGTGTTTACCTCTGCGTACAATGTGTTCTAATGTATGCAAACACATTCTAGAAAGAAGAAATACTTTTTGCAAAGAACAGAGAGGGGAAAATAAATGCAACCCACACACAGTAACAGAATACATACAGTCAAATTTTAAGTATTCTAAGAAAAGACAGATTAGTTTTGAGGCTAAGGATGGGGAACTAAAATAAATTTATTCAAAAGACCATAGATTTTAAGAGAATGGAGCAAATGAAAGGGGGAAGAAGAAGAAGAAGTAGGAGAAGAAGGAGAAAATAAATATAAGTCATACTTCATATCAAGTCTAACATTTTGATTATTATTTTATATAATAAATTGGATCCCAGTGAAATAATGCTTTGATTTAGCATTTTAGATTTAACATTACCATGACATTCAATAGAATAAGAATTCTTTCACGGGATGTACTTATAAGTGTCTTAACTGGATTTTAAAGTTTTACAGTTTGACCTTGCGATGAGCTGGACAGCTACATTAGGCATTCATAGTGTGTGTTTTTTTTAGAGTTCTCCTTTATTGAAGAAACTGTAACACAGCTATGCAGCAGGGTCCTCTTAAGAAAGGGCATGTTCGCTCCTGTTTGAGAGCCTCTTGGCAATGCGCAATTCTGATCAAGAGTCTCTTAGTGATTAGTTAGCATACAGTCTACTTCTGTTGATTAGTTTTTTAAACCTCTTGTGAGTGTAAAATATTCAATCTAATAGATATCATTCAGTTCTGATACTAAAAAGACACCCAATCCAAGTAGGTGAACCATTTAAATGGGTCCTAAAAATCTTCAATGAATTTAAGGTAATTTTCAGGGATAAGAAAGCACTTCAGATCGAAGTCAATTCATGTATACTTATTTACTCAGGATCTTTTAATTTTTCCTATCACATACATGCTGTTGCTGTGTTTCTTATTTGTTAAAAGATATTTCATTCCCTACCGTGTTTACCCTTTGTTAGCAAAGTAGGTTTAGAGTGACATAGCCAAATGAAAACCATAAAACAGCCATAAATTGCTCTTGTATGAGATAAAACAATATTTGAACACTATATTTCTTAAAAATATACTCGCTCATATTGGGTGGTTACAAGTGATCTTCTGATCTTCACATCACGTGTGTGTGTGAGAGATATAATATGAAAGACTTTTAAAGGTACCTTTAAAAAAATACATATTTTTATATACATGTTCTCATATATATTTACATACATTTTCTGTTTTCAATTCAGCTAGGTTTACATTAGACTATGTTCTTAATTTGAGTGTTAAAAACTATAAAAAGAGAATAAAGTTACAGCAGAATTAATTGCCAAGGATATGACAGTTTAAGCACTACAGTAAAAAAATTGGGACACAGGTTTATAAAAAAATTTAAATTCTGAATTTTTGCTTTCTTTGGTTTCTCTGTCAGTAATAGATAAATGTTAGTATGAAACATTTTAAAAGGATATATAATTTGATCGGTTAATTGATTTTAAGGATCTTTAATTTCAAATTTATGCTTACTCTTTCATAGATTACCTTCACGTTGTATAAATTTCAACAGCACATAAAAAAGCAATCTGTTACTTACTTTAAAGACAATTATTTCAGTAGAGCAGTGTTAAAACTTCGCCAATCCAGAATCTAACCCACATGGTATCACTTTGAATCCAATTTAGACAAGTTTGACTAATCTCACCTTGCCTAAAACTACTATAAATATTAAGCTCTCACTAAAAGCTCTTTGTGATATTTCTGTCTCCTCTTCAACTCCTGGCTCCCTTTCAGTTAATTTGCAACAGCTTCTACATCTGGTAGGTGACTAGATCCATGATCTACCAAATAATTCCTAATTCTTCAACTCGATTCAGTATTTTTTGTACATAGTTTGTATTTATCGTTGTTTTTCCCAAATATCAAGCCTTTTAAAATATGATTTATGTTCCAGGTCCATTAATTTTATTTTTATTATATAAATTTGATTCTCTTCATTATACAGATAATGAAATGCCAATATAAGAATTGAATGTCAGCTGCGGTGCTCAGAAGAATAAGGTAAGTGGAGTGACTTTTGCCCCTTAAGAGGAATGTTGAGTAATTTTGTCTTGGTTGTGCATATGGCAAAAATAAGTAACTGGATATCAGAGAAAGTGAGAATGGCCTCCAAGAATCAAAAAGCCATTTAGCTTATGGTTTCTGGTAGACTGTATTCTTCTTTAGGCTACAAAATTGGTAAAATACAGTTTGTAAAAATTAAGTTACATTTTATTTAAAAAACCTTAAAATTAAGTTTACATTAAAAAAAATTATTACAGTAAAACTTCTCATCTCTGTTTTGAAAGTGGCATTAATTTATAGTGTAGGCACCCTGGATGATTTTGAAATTTGCTATAACCATCATTATCACAAAAAATAAAGATGTTAAGTTATCACATTTATCAAACTGTTTTCTACAAACTGTGTAGTACACAATTTTGCCAAAGTAAATTTATTATACATTTGTAGCATTTAGCTTTAAGATGTATACTTGCAAAATACTCTTATGTTTACTTGTCAGTTCAATTATTTCTCCCTTTCAAAGTTGATGCAACCAAAATCCAAACAGGTAAGTATTTTAACTTTATTTCCCTAAAATTGTGATACATCAAGAGTCTCAAATGTCTCAGTAACTCCTAGCAACATAGATAAGTTAATTCTGAAATGCACTGCTGATTCCGGTAGGCACAGGCTTCATCATTTGACCTAAAGAATTATGATCATTTACCCACTTTTTCAGAAAAAAGAATGAGTTATTGAATATAAGTATAACATGTTAATATAGCTAGTTTCTTCGGTCTTTCTACCAAATGTTAAAAGAGGTACAGGATTTGCTTAGTGGTGAGAATATAATTTGACAGTAAAACTTTAATCATATTGGGTTTTCTTTGTGATATCACTCTACGGTTTTGGAGAAGGTCTCCTTTGATCTATTTCTAGCAATGAAGACATCTAGATCAGTAGCTCTTGAGGAACACCCACGTTTTTCGGATCATCAAAAGCCATGCATCAGTGTGGTGAATGCATCCCCTACTGAAGAAGAAAGGGAGAGTTGTACAGAGAGCACCTGATTGTAGCGGATCAGAAAGACTGTGTTTGACCCTGCTTGAAAAGAACAGAATAAAGCAAAGACAAAAGTTGAATAAATAAAAATATGATGACCAACCTGCAAACTGTTATCGATCAATGGATGCATTCACCGAGTATTTGTTTCTGTACGTGTGTGATGTTTGACGTATCCTGAAAGGAACAGGAACTATCGAAAGTTTATCTTCAAGCTACATGCTTTTGTGACTGCCATAAAGTTTCACTTGTGTCGCTAAATTACTGAAAGTGTTGAAGGAAAGAAAACTGGGGATAGCCACAGATGCTTGCAGTTTTCAATTTGCTGACTTGAATATTTGCAACTGGTTATTTAACACATATATGAATTTAGTTGATTATTTTCATATATACTTTCAATCAGTATTTCCCATAATTAAAAAGACCTTCGCATTTTTTTCTATTATCTGTTTTGGGTTAAGTTAAGTACTAATACCCTATATTTCCATTGCTGATCTTTATGTTAAAAATATTTTCTCCTGCAATTTTCTCTGCAATTTTATTTTTCCTTTCTCATTAGTCCCTGACTGTCAACCTTAGTTAATATCATTGCTTTGGGGGAATCATCCTAATTATCTAATACACAGAACATATTGAATATGTTGACATTTCAGGAATAGTCATAACAGACAGTAGTATGTATGAAAACACCTTTAATTGCATTAAAAAGCTTAAAATCAGCCCTTACATATATTGATATTTTAGTGACTCTCACTTGAGACATTGTGAAAGATTAGGTGCAAATATTTTATGTTTTGACATAGGAGCTTCCTCTAAGTATAAAACAAACCTATTAGAAGAAACACATAAAACTTAAAAACAAAGAGGGAAAATGCCTAATACTGAATTTTTTAATGAGAATATTACAGAACAATTCAATATTAATTAATTTACCAAAGTCATTAATTCTTAACATATACAGAAATTGATTTTAGGAATTCAAATTATTAACTGATAGATAGTAGTTTAGCCTTGCATATTCAAGTTGGTGATTTATTTCAGTGACTTTCTTATTTGAATTCACTGGAAACAATTGATTTGAATGAGGCGAGCCAATAGATATTTAATGACTCTTCTTATAATCAGAGAATAAGATTTCCAAATGTCTAGTCAGGGATAAAATTAATTTCCTTAACATATATTTTTATTTTAAGGATTATTATATTACATTATGAAAAAAAAACCTCACAAAATAGGTAACCTCTAATATTTTTTATTTTTAATTTTAAACTGTGACCTTATGAACCAAAAATAGTTTTAGTACTAAATTTGTGGCATCAGTAAAATAACTTGCAAGAACAATGAGGATGGAAACTTGAAACCTTGAGAACTGAGAAATACAACCAGGGAGTATGTGTTTGACAAAAATCCGTAGGAACTGGGGGTTTCATGTTTCACTCAATTCCATTATATTCAATTCAACAAACCTTTGTGAAACATTATACTGTCGGAGATGCAAAGGTGGTTGTCAGAGTCAACATTTTTGAAATGTAGCTCTTGAGGGTGATATTTAAAGGGGGAGGCACTAGGATTGTTCACTGCAACGTTCATTGAAATTAAGACGTAAAAGATTCTACTGTCTCTTTTACATTACTACTATGTTAGAAAGTCAGTTTTGCATTTCTACAGTATGAAACAGGATAAATATTTTGAGTTATTGCAATAGGTGGCTGCCTACCTGGAATCCCCAAGTCAATGTATTTGGGAGTAAGGAAAATAACACATATGTGTAAAGCAGCCCAGTGGAATGTAATAGTGAGTATATGGAAAAATAAATATCTGGTTTCTGGACTAGCCTCCCAGTTTAACCCAACATTTGACTTTTGGGCAAATTATTTAAGCCCTTTAAACTTCAGCTTTCTCATGTATAACCTTTAAAATACAAAATATTGCTGGTATTCAATTGTGTTGGACTCACAAAATATGCAGTTACATTTGGTTCAACCTAGGAAAATGAAGAGTTTTAAATTCAAGATTATCTTCAAGATGATCTTCAGGTTCTCGTTGAGATTGCATTTGGAAGAGTTGAGAGAGCATTAGGTTGAGAAATTGAACCTGGTTGAAGAATGAAAATGAGAGAGGAGCTTGGAGAAAACAGCCAGTGAAAATGGAAACCTGGGGTCTGGAAAAATTGAGTCCCAATTCCATAGTTTGGACTCATCGGGCTGTCTCAGGCCTATATAAATGAGATTCATCTAAAAGAAAAACAGGTTAATTGTAAAACAAAAATAATCCAAATCACTTTCTACCAGTTCGAATGAGGAGAAGAAAATCTGAATGCTAGTAATGTGAATACATAACACATGATAACTTGGAGGTAAAGTTAACAGGACGGGACATGAAGAGAGAAAATTTTTGAAAGGATGTATATGTCAATTCTTACAATATGAATATCTCATTGGGGACTTTAAAAATGCAAATTCTAGTAAACCAGAGTTACTCATACAACTTTATACAAGCAAGTTAATGAATTCTTTAAAAGGGCACTTTTAAAGAATTGAAATGTGTATATATACGCACATACATACATATGCATACATATATATGTAAATTAAAAGGAGGCACTTTTTTCTCAGTTGGATGATTTTTATAAGAGCCAGCCCTAATTAGGAAATAATTAGATGTCCCTTGCATATAGCTTAAATAGCAACAGAGGTTCTTCAGTGATAAATAAGTTTTGTTTGCCTTGTTCTTTTTTCGTGTTTATAATTTCATCAATTTCTAAAACACCTTATTTCCTGACAATGAGAACAAGACTGTTGAAAATGGCAATGAAACTCCACTCTCTTTCATTATCAGTATAGAGTTGAATACTACCTCTACCTAAAACACCGAGCAGACACTGCATATAGACAGTTGCTTGAGACACATTACGCACTGAAACATTTGTTTTTGGTAACCTTGCTTTCAGATACACATGTCTGAAAGGTTTTTACAGTGAAGAAACTAAAAGAAAAGTCCTGAATAAAAACAAAGCCTACTATTTCTATTCTGGGGGCTTTTAATAGTACGTTACATCTGGAATTGCAGTTTAAGGCTTATATGAGTGTTAAAAACAAAACAATTTAGTAGATAATCTGATTTCCAGATTCATTAATTGCGTAAACAAAATTAGTTGCTCAGAAAGAGCAAAACTTCTAATATATCAGATACACAGTATTATTCTCAGTGCTCCAATGAACAGATTGTTATGTTTGTTTTATGCATGCACTGAGTAAAACCACTAAGTATAACTTTTCTCTCAACCACAATTGATATTTTTATTGTCTTATTTAGTGAGAGTAAGTCACAACACATAAATAAAAGGATAAACATTTAGTAATAAAAAATGTCCATATTTGAAGCAGATACCTCTTGATATTTGTGTCAACAAAATACAAAATAACGTCATTAATTCTGAGTCAGTTCAGACCTAAATAAAATATCTGTTAAGGCTACAGAAGCTAGTACATTAACTTTAACAATTTGTGATCGCTGTGCAGATTCTCAAAGTGTTCCTCACTCCATCTAATCATTTATGCATCACATCTTACTGAATTCTTACTATTAGCCAGATAATGTTCTAGGTACTGAAGTTGCAAAGGTATACAAGAGCCTCAAATTTTTGTCTATATGGTTCCCATACAGTAAGAGAGATAGAATATAAATAGAAAACAACAAGGCCGGGAGTGGTGGCTCATGCCTGTAATCCCAGCACTTTGGGAGGCCGATGCAGGTGGATCACGAGGTCAGGAAATCAAGGCCATCCTGGCTAACATGGTGAAACCCCATCTCTACTAAAAATACAAAAAAAATTAGCTGGGAGTGGTGGCGGGCGCCTGTAGTCCCAGCTACTCGGGAGGCTGAGGCAGGAGAATGGCATGAACCTGGGAGGCAGAGATTGCAGTGAGCTGAGATGCGCCACTGCACTCCAGCTTGGGCAACAGAGCAAGACTCCGTCTTAAAAAAAAAAAAAGAAAAAAGAAAAAAGAAAACAACAATACGTACGTATATATCAATTAAGAATTTCAATCAAAACCAAAGAATAGCTATGCTAACAAATACATCCTGAAATAAAATTAACTTGGCTATTTAAAAAAAATATTTTTTAAAAAAGTGCTACCTTGACATTATATCACATTTAGTGTCCATTAAATATGTAGATTAATTGGAGACTATAGACTGCTACTCAGAACTCCTCTTTGGGATTGAGAAGTTCATTCCCTCAGTTGCCTGGCTGCTGATGGCTCACAGTAAACTCATTTTTCAAGGAATTGCCTTCAAAAACAGAACTTCCAAGCCCAAGGCTATTGTCCTTCTTCGGAGGCAGTTTGTAAACAGTGACTGGTAGACGTGTGTATACAATGGCTTAGCTCCTGTACTAGTCCGTTCTCACACTGCCATAAGGACATACCTGAGACTGGGTAATTTATGGAGAAAAGAGGTTTAATTAACTCACAGTTCCACAGGCTGTACAAAAGGCATGGCTAGGGAAGCCCCAGGAAACCTTCAATCATGGCAGAAGATGAAGGTGAAGCAGGCATTCTCTTCACATACCTGAACAGGAGAGTGAGAGAGAGAGGCAGAGAGAGAGAGAAAGACAAGGGTGAAATGCTACACACTTTAAAACAACCAGATCTCATGAGAACTCACTCACTGTCAGGAGAACAGCAAGGGGGAAATCCACCCTGTAATCCAGTCACCTCCTAAGAGGTCCCTCTTCGAACACTGGGAATTACAATTCAGCATGAGATTTCGTTGGTAACACAGAGCCAAACTGTATCATTCTGCCCCTGGCCTCTCCCAAATCTCATGTCCTTCTCATATTTCAAAACCAATCATGCCTTCCAAACAGTCCCCCAAGGTCTTAACTCATTCCAGCATTAACTAAATGTCTGTTGTCTTGGCTATTAACATTTGGTTCTTCTTTATTTATTCAAATTTCTGCAGCCTTGAATTTCTCCCTAGAATATGATTTTTTTTTCTACCGCATGATTAGGGTGTGAATTTTCCAAACTTTTATGTTATGGTTCCCTTTTAAATATAAGTTCTAGTTTCAGGTCATTTCTTTGTTTATGCAAATGAGCATAGGCTTTTAGAAGCAGCCAGCTCATATCTCGTATGCTTTGCTACTTAGAAATTTCTTCCATCAGATACCCTGTATCATATCTCCCAGGTTCAACATGCATCAGATACCCTGTATCATATCTCCCAGGTTCAACATTCCACACATCTCTAGAGCAGGGGCACAATGCCACCAATATCTTTGCTAAATCATAGCAAGAGTGACTTTTACTCCAGTTCCCAATAAGTTACTAATCTCCATCTGAGGCCACCTCAGCCTGAACTTCACCGTCCATATCACTATCAGCATTTTAGTCACAAGCATTCAACAACTCTTTGGGAAATTCCAAACTTTCCCTCATGTTTCCATCTTCTTTTGAGAGCTCCAAATTTTCCAACCACTGCCCATTACCAAAGTTCCAAAGTCATGTCCACATTTTCAGGTATCTTTATAGCAATGCCCCACTTTTCTGGTACCAATTTTCTGTATAAGTCCATTCTAGCATTGCTATAAAGACCTACATAAGACTAGGTTATTTATGGAGAAAAGAGGTTTAATTGACTCACGGTTCCACAGGCTGTACATGAGACATGGCTGGGGAGACCTCAGAAAAGTTACAATCATGAAGGAAGGTGAAGTGGAAGCAGGCACAATCTTCACATAGCAGAGCAGGAGAGACAGAGAATAAATGGGGATATGCTATGTGCTTTTAAACAGCCAGATCTCATGAGAACTCACTATCACGAGAACAGGAAGGGGGAAATCTGTCCCCACGACCCAGTCATCTCCCACCAGGTCCCTCTCCAGCACTGGAGATTACAACTCAACATGAGATTAGTGTGGGGATACGGAGCCAAACCATATTAGCTCCCTTGCTTTAAGTGAAACAGCTCTGAGATTGCATTTCAGTTTTAGAAGGTGATGGCTCTTTGATCGACAAGGTGTTTGTTGCAACTACAATGCAGCTCACCTTTCCCTCTGCCCTGTCCTGCTTCCTTCATTCCCTTACATATGCCAATTCATAGAGAGCATCTAGTGAATTTTTAAAACTGAGGAAAGCTCACTATCTCAGAATCTATTTCCCAGAGATCTTATCCTTATGTGATAGGAGTAGGGGGAGGTACTTTGGGAGGTGCCAGTATTTGCAGAATATATTTTATGTAAGTAAGTATGACGTTGAAGCTGAGTACAGTGATTTGCCTCAGTAATACGTAAAGGTACCTTTTACAATATTTGTTGATGAGAACTCTTGCCTCATATTTTCTTCAAGATTGCTGAGTTTGATACAGACTGATAAAGTAAATATAATGACTGGTTAAGACTTATGATAAAGTAAAACAACAAAACATAGAACTTCAGATGGAAATTTCGAGCTCCAGTTCTAATCTTGAATGCATTCAGGGAGCTTCTTGGCACTGACTCAAGTGATGACCATTCAAAGAAGAATAAATACAGACCCCAATTTCAAGAAGACACTCAATAGTTGTATGCAGAACAATATCTATGATTATTAGTTCCAAGTATGAAGGGGTGATAACATTAATGCCTACATTATACAGTTGTAAAAACAATCAAATGCTATAATTTAAAATAATATTTAACATAAAAAATTTACAAAATAAGTTTTATTTTAAAAATTAATATGATACAAACACTATACATAATATAAATATTATTGTTGTAAATACTGTTAGGTAGTTGATGTGAAGAACTCACTGTTGTACAGTTGGGTAGTTCGTGTTAGGAGCTTGTAACATGTGACTTGTTCAAGCAGCAGTTTTTACCAGTGAGCAGCAATGTATAATTGTAGGGAGAAAAATTTTTATTTCTATAGATATTAGTGTTTTCTAAGAAGTTCATACTATTCCAAATAAAATGCCTTGTCAACAGAATACTCAAAAAATCATCTGAGAAAATAGAGACATAAAAAAGAAGTGCTAAAAGTTAATACAGATAAAACCTTTATATTGGCTAATTTGAAAGCTAGGAATATACTTAAAGCTCTCAAAAGAAAAACAGGAAAACACTGACGAGCTCAAATATGCAACTGCATGAGGTCTACATCTCCAAGAGGCAGTCACAGATAGATGGCTTATCTTTCATTACCCTTCCATAATCTCTAGAGTGCTTACTATGTGCCATGTATTGAAACAGACACTGGAAATATGGTAAAGAAAAAGGCATTATTTTATTACCTTTCAAGAGATTATAATGACTGGTTAAGACTTATGATAAAGGTAAGTTTATGGAATACATAAGGAAACTCAACAGGACCTTGGAAGGGCTGGCTAAGCTGTAACCTGAATTATGAGTAGGAGCTAGTCAGTCAGTCAGGTAAGAATGGGTTAGCCAGTGTATGTGTGTGGTGTAAGGTGGAAGGGATGGCCAAAAGAGGTGTTCCAGGTGAAAGCAACCAAAAGTTCAAGGCCTTAAAAATGTATTCTTTGTTTTGGCCATTGGGAAGGGCTAGGGATGTGACTTGTAAGAAACTGTGGGCTTTGTACACTTATAAAAATTTAAAATGCACTCCAAAGGCAATAATGAGAAACCTTGGTGAAGAGAGGGTCATTAAAGTTGTTAAGTGAAGTAGTGGCATAATTGTAATTGTTTTCTAGGAGGATCACTGCGGCCATATGAAGATCACTGCTGTTATATGAACAATGATTTGTATTCAAACAAGAATGGAGCCATTGAAACTAGTAAAAGTTTTTCTCCATTATTCCAATAACTATAGCTGAGTTTAGCCTAATGAAGTGAAACTCATTAGCCACACTGTAAATAAATAGGACCCCTCCCTGGGTTGTGAAATGAATAAAAATGTCTTGCCCTCCTTGCTACAGGGGATTGAAAACTTTTTTTTCTAACAAAAAAATGTGATCCCTAGGACATTAGTTATACAAATGTTAATAGCAGCTCTATGAATAAATACCCTGATAAAAGACTAAGTTAAACAAAGTTAGCATATTTTATAATGGAAGCATTTATCAGGAACTTTTTATATTGTATGAATGGTGTAAATATTTAAGATAATAGTATACAATGTCTTGTTCCACAAAATCATTTGACCAAGAAATCCTTCTCTATGCTCAACCTGAAACATCAATCAAATATTCAATGAAAATTTATCATGAACGGAGGCTATATCAGTGGAGAAACAATAAACAATGGCAATTGAATGAAAAGTCTTAAAATGTTGCATGGAGTTTACAGAGCATAGAGACAATAAACAAATAACTAATTTGACTGTGTTCTACACTAGATTGTGATAAATGTTCTGGAGGAAAATAGAAAGAAGGCTGTGGTTTGGAATGTCTCAACAAGGTTCCAATCATGCAAAACTTGAGGGAATGAGGGAAGACTGATTTTTAAAAATCATAAAAATATTGATGTGTCAAATTATAATCCAATAACAAATATTTATTCAGCACAATATTAGCTGTGATGATTCAGTGGCAGGGAATACAGAAAGTCATGGGCTTCATGGAGCTTGTATTCTAGTGGTAAAGAAAGAAAAATCATAAGCAAATAGCCCAATCAAGAAAATAAATACAGATTATACTATGTATTTGAAAGAGGCATACTGAGGGTTCATATTGGGATTAATATTGGAGAATTTATTTCAAGTGAATCATCTGGAAAGATTTCTTTGGAGAAATTGCACTTAAAATCAGACCAAAGGAAAAGAGAAAGACAGTCATCTGAAGAGCTGTAGAAAGAATTTAACCACAGGAAATAGATTCAGCATTGTTGAGGAATTGAGAAAAACTATGGCTGAAGTATATTGACTACAGAGAAGAACGCCGGGCAGTGATACAGAATAAGAAGCACTTAATGCAGAACCTTGCAAAGAGTTTTGAATTTTATTCTATCCTCAACAGGAAGCCATGAAAGGAATTCATCATCTCATTTAGGTTAAGAGAAAAAGATCCCCCTCTCTCAGTAGAAGATGGGAGAGTCCATAGATGGGAGTCTGAGGGAAACAGAAGGCCATTTAGAAGGATGTTCACTGCAGATATGATAATGGCTTGAAGTCAATCCCGATGAAACATAGCACTTATAATACACATAGAATACCAAGAGCAGTTCAGAGAAGAAATATTAAAAGGTGACATGTAGTCAGTGAGGTAGGTGAAAAACCAGTAGAAAATGGGATGGTGGACACAAGTTGAAGAAAGATGCTATAGGAAGACAGTGGTTAACAAAAGGTCTCCTTTTCTATTTGATTCTTAAAATGTTTTATTTTATTATTAACATTTAGCCTATATCTGAAAGGCACTGTACATGAATCTTTCAATCATAACATTTATTTGTGACAATATAATCATAGGATTTCAGAGCATAATCATATAGAAAACATGAAGCTTAATAGCTTTAGCAGTAGTTTAAGCACAAGATTGACTCAAACACTTCCCCATTTCTTAATGTCTTACCATAATTAGTTATACTTCTTTAAATCAAATTTTTTTCAGAAGCACTATATTTTAAAATATGGGGGATTGATACAGCTCAGATCAGCTATGGAAACCGGTGAATCTAGTCCTAAAGTCATACTTCTTCTCCCTTAGGAATGGAGATGCAGCCCTCCATCTGCAGTCTCTCTACCAAACTGCCATCTCTCAGGGAAGAATTTCAGTCTCTATGGAGACTGCCTCCATTTCAGTCAGTCAATTAGAGGTGAAAGGTATTCCATTTGCTGTCACCTAAACCATAGAGTCCATCTATTTTTCTCTTCATTCTTTCAGTCAAATGATATCTTCTTATCTAAGAGCGGAAAAAAATCTCAGTATCGTGGTCATTTAATTTGAGCTTGTTCTGTCCTAGTTACTCTGTTTCCTTTGTTTCAAATGGCAGCATGCTCCGTAAATCAGATAAAGAACTGTATCATTATGCTATCATCTTTGAAAGCTCCATAATTGTACCTTTTCTACCCAAATCCCTGAAATAAAACATCCATTTCTACACTAAATATTAATTTATTTCCTGCTGTACTTACTACATTATTTACTTAGGTGATAGTACTTCCAACCTTTTTCAGGGGTAACCTGGTACTGTAGAGAACTAGTTTCTAAATAACACACATTTTCACAAAAGAAAATGAAAACAGTTCAGATTAGAAGTTATTCTTATTAACACATCCGTCTTTTTCCTAAGAAGCTAAAAGATTTCTGTTATTTCTTTTGTTTTAAATTTAGTCTTATTGGCTGAAAAACATTACATTGAATGTGATTAGAACTAATTAATTTAATATCCTGATCAGAGCAGTTAAGATTTGTGTAAAATGAAGAGAGATAAACAACAATAATAAATGACAGGAAAATATTTACCAGGAATAGTCTGCTGCTGAGCTTCTGTTATCGTATTTTCTTCCTATCCTTGTTCCTCAAGAAAGGAAAAACGTGGTGGTTGTTACTTAAAATTAGAAACTTTTGTGGTTGCAAACAACAGAAGTTCAATTTAAATAGTATGTACTGAATAAAAGCATTTAAGTAGAATTTAACTGGAAAGTCCAGTTATAGACTCTAGTTTCAGGTGTGGCAGCATCAAGGGGCTCTTATATCATAGGTCTTAAGTTTCCTTTTTCCATTTATTCTATGCTTTTCCCTGAATCTGGCTCCATTCTAAGGCAGTTTATCCCCTTGAGATATCATTTTACTTAAAAGCACTTTCAGGCTTACATTTTAAACTTTGAGTGACCGCAAATATTTTTTGAAGTCCTCGAACTGGACTGGTTTGTATTATATGTTTAGACAGTCCTGAACTAACTATTATGGCCATGTTCATGTTGCTTTGATTGCCAACATGGGTTTCATAACCACCCATGGGCTGGAGTATTTAATGGCAGATTACACCTGAATCACATGAACTTATAATATTGGAGGAATATTTCCTTAAGAAAAATTGGGTTATTCTTGCTAAAAGAAGAGTGAATGGGTGATAGGCCGCCAAAAACTAGATAGGTACATGCCAAACTCTCAATTCCTTGAGGCTGTCATTCTTTTAACTTTCTTTTCCACTTGACGTCATCTATTTTTGACATCACCACAACTCTTTATTCCCTAGAATAACTATATGTTTTGCACTTCAAATATTCAATCTCTAAACAGAAGCTACTGTCTTTCTACCTTTTGAAACTTCTCATCCTTAATATATCTACTTCCATTTCCCCATCCCCTCACTGCCCTTTTCACCAGCTCCCTCTGACCACATGTACACTTCCCTGGACTTCAATTTCTATTCTTTCAGTTATTATCTTACTGACATTTTTGGTACCATTGCCCTGTGTTCTTTCACAATTCTTCCCTGCCAATATCAAATCAGGATTCTGAAAACATTAACTTTTCCTGCTTCTCTTCCTGGATGCTAATCATTGCTCAGCTGGAGAAGTTGTAAAACAGCACTAATTTTCCTAGACATGCACGCCAGTCAACGCCAGTCCTCTTTCTGATGTAGCTGTTCTTGTTTAAGGCTTTTGTTTAGATGCTACTCTAAACGATGTTTTTATCTTCAAGCCCGCTCCCATGAGCATGCATCTTGAACTAAATTACATTATATTCATACAATTGTGTGTTTTTTGTTTGTTTGTTTGTTTGTTTGTTTTTAGAAGGAGTCTTGCTCTGTCGCCCAGGCTGGAGGGCAGTGACGCGATCTCGGCTCACTGCAAGCTCCGCCTCCTGGGTTCACGCCATTCTCCCGCCTCAACCTCCTGAGTAGCTGGGACTACAGGCGCCTGCCACCACAGTTCTTTCAATTCAAGCTCCCTCAATCTTTTCCTGCTTACTTCTTAAGCCATTTTCTAGCAAAAGAAGTATTTTTTCATCTTCCAAAGATTTACTCCACAAAATATTTTTCATTTTTACTCTCTTAATGTCAAAACTTTCCATATATTCTGAGATCCATTATCTTCTTTGAGTCTTCACATCTATCCTCTGATTTCTCTTCTTTCCATTATCCAGTGGTCCTATGGTGAATTGTTTGTATTCAATATCTTAATGTCTTATCAAATCCTTAATAATTTACACCTGTTTTCTGTATTTTTTCCTGAAACTGTTTCCTGAAACTACTATTTTGGTGCTTCCCAATAATTTTTAATGACACCAGCATTTTCCAGTCTGAAAAAATTGAAATACCAATGATATCATGACTTCACCAGATAAATTATATATAGTATCAAATAACATAAAATTTCTTGTTATTTATACATTTTAAATGTATAAATATTTAAATTTTCCATCTATCTTATCCTGTCAAAAAATGGCATGACTTTTTTTTTTTTTTTTTTTTATTTTTGGATTTTTACATCAAAGGAAGTCATAGCTCTTGCAGAGTGAGAAATGGGGCAGCCAGAGGACTTCTTCAGGGTATAGGAATGTTCTCCGTCAGGGAGAAGGCAAGTGATTCTGGGTTATTTCATGGGGAAATTTGACTTAGTAAGATTAATATGAAGAAACATTAGAAGGGAGACCAATTATCGGAAACTTAGTAGTCTAAGCAAGAGTTAATAAAAGTTAATAATGAATTAAGTTAGTAAGGATATAATCATACCACTTTTATGTACACCTTTTCTCATCTCATTTTGCATTTTCTGCAGGTTCAGTTCTAAGCCCTGTGTTTGTCAAACAAGGCACATCTTGGTATGCCTTGTACCTATCCTGGTACTCTTTTTCAGAGTGTTAAAACACTTTCTGTTTACATACTAAATAACTGCTTGTACATCCATGATCATATCAAGCTCACAATTCTAGTACTTACATATTTTATGAGAAAAAAAAAACTTGTATATTCATTTTTTTCTGACTAAAATTCCCAAACAACTCTGATTTTTCCTTCACATACCCTGCATTTGTGAGTGATATCACCACCTTTACAGGTTGACCACAAGTAGTACGTGTTCGGTACTTACCCTGAATATTAGTCTCCTCTCTATTTCAGCTATATTTATGTGGGGCTTTCTAGTAAAAGACAAATCTCTCTTTCAGAGAATGGAAATGGAGTGGAAGGAGATGGCTTAGGGAGCACTTTGTGTTTAACACAGAAAATCCTACTTTCTGACTCATTCTAGTATCTTGTCATGACTTTGGGAAAATGACTTCATATCTATAGCAAACAAAAGGGTTCGGAGGCAAACATAGTTGCATCTTCTTTTTCCTTAAGGCTAGACCTGAGCATCCACTATAAAGAATGAAGATGTCAGAAACTCATTTTTAATCATTATAATTAGGGCATAGACAAGCGATCCACCTCTGGCCAATAGAATAATATAGTTTGTTTTGTTCTTTATATTCATATTCTTTAAGCATTTTATTAGTTTTAATTTTCTTTTTACTTTTCAAACTTTCTGTCAAAAACTAAGACACAAACACACACATTAGCGTAGGGCTACACAGGGTCAGAATTATCAGCAACGCTGTCTTCATTGATATAGTGATCAATATCACTGATCACCATAAAATTATGCCACTGGAAGGTCTTCAGGAGCTGTAACATACGTGCAGCCATCATCTCCTATGATCACAATGCCTTCTTCTGGAAAACCTGCCGAAAAACCTGCCTGAGACTGTTTTACACGTAACTTTTTTTTTTTTTTGAGATGGAATTTCACTCATGTTGCCCAGGCTACAGTATAGTGGCACAATCTCGGTTCACTGCAACCTCTGCCTCCTGGGTTCAAGAGATTCTTCTGCTTCAGTTTCCCACATAGCTGGGATTACAGGCACCCACCACCACTGTTTAAAATAACAATAAAAAGTATAGTATAGTAAATATGTAAACCAGAAACATAGCCATTATCATCAAGTATAATATACTGTACATAATTGTATGTGCTTTCCTTTTATACAACTGGCAGAGCAGTAAATTTGTTTACACCAGCGTCACCACCAACACATGAGTAATCTGTTGAGCTATGTTGGTACTGTAGCTATGACATTTATAGGTGATAGGAATTTTTCAGCTCCATTATAATCCTATGGGACCACCATCATATATAAAATCTGTTATAGACAAAAATGTGTTATGTAGAGCATGACTGTACATTTTTTTTTTATTTTTGCCCTAAGACAGAAGCTTTGGAACTGATAAGAGTTCTGAGTCATAAGAGGGAAACATAAAACTATGGAATATGGACTGACAAAGTTGATGACACTGATGGAAAGAGTTGCTCTTCCCTCTGTACATCCTCATTGTGAGATCTAAACAATTAAGGCAGAACCAGTTCCAGTACAGTGTCTTGATAATGAGAGGGATTTTTATGTTGGGAACAGCAGATAGCTTTCAAGTTTCTATGGCTCAGCTGCAGTGCATTCCTCTATCATTGAAAATCATTAAGCAATAAGAAAAAACTATGCCAGAGAAGCCAAAACGCTTATTCTCAGCAGCCAGACTGTGAGGCGATAGAAACAACAGTCAAAGAGAAACAGGATTCTTCATTAATCTGAAGATTCTTTTAATTTTACCTATCTTGAAGAAATAATAATCAGGTCTCATTTTTAAATCACAGGTGTGGTAGCTTGGACCTCATGGCAAAATGAACAATTTTGTTACAATTAATTCATTAAAATTTCTTATTGAGAACCAATTATGTGATAAGCTTTGCACTAGATATTACGGATACACAAGTGAAGACGACAAGAAAATCCCATTTCTGGTCCTCTTGGAAGAAATATGCTGGGTGACAGGAATGACCATGGACAAAACTCAATTTTAACTTGTGATGATAAAGAAATCAAAACATGGTAAAGGAATGGAGAAGTTTAAGCTAGAGTTAAGAACTGTGAATTTACAAAACACACACACACACACACACACACAACAAACAGGAAAAAAAAATTCTGGGCAAGGAAAGGAGTAAATGCCAAGACCCTATGGCAAGATTTACTCAGAGTGTTAAAGGACTGGAAAGCTGGTGAAGGTGGTCAAAATGTACTAAATAAAATGAAAATTGTATAGCATTAGAAAAATAAACATGAACCATCAATTTTCAGTTTCCTAAAGCTAAGCCATAATGAGAGGTTTAAATTATACTCTAATTCCATGAGATGCCACTGTACAGTGTTAAGCAGAAGTGAGAATATTCTGATTTAGGCTTGAAAAGATCCCTTGGGCTGCTCTATGGAAAATAAACTTGAAGGTACTTTTGAGAGTGCGTGACACAAAATGGAAGCACTTAGGAAATATTGCTGTGGTCTAGTGGAGGAATGATGTTGATTTGAGCTTAGGTAATAAATAGTGTAACTATTAAGAAGTCATTGGATAATTGGGATAAAACTAAAAAACTGTGGAACAGGAGATTCTAATTTTGCTTCAGGAGTTTTAACTGAGCAACATGTGATATTATTTGAAATAAGTGGAATAGAGATGTCAAGAATTCTGTTTAGTCATATTAAATTAGATATATATTTAGGAATGACTAGTTACAAATTGTCTATTAAAATCTCGTCTTCTATTGAGAGTTTAAGTTTGGAGTATCCAAGATACAAAGTTGGAAGCATTCAGCTCAAGAATGAATAAACTTTGTTAGTAAATATCTTTAGAAAAATTTTAACTTTTACAATTTAGTTCTAACCTTTTTTTCACTTTAGAATATATTATTTGGTCTTAGTCATGTGTATGCAAATAATTATTTATTAAACTCCTGAATTTTTATTTTCAAATAATGGTTATGTACTAAAACAGAATGATTACTAAAAATACTAGGATTTGAAGTATGATGAGTACAGAAAAATGTTTAAAAAGTAATTTTGAAGAGAGCTTTTACTTAATTTTTGACTGTAAATATAAAAATGAAAAGGCAAATTACTTTAGATAAAGACCTTATATTTCAGAAACTGAACAGTATTAGCCTTTACTTTGTTTTGTGTCTGAGGGTCTGTATTTCTTCAGTTCTATAAATGTAAGCAATGTAATATTTCCCATGTTGCTAATGGAGCTTGAAATTAGGGTAGCTGCTTGAGTTTTGGCATCATGATGATATCAGCATTTCCCATGAAAAATGAAATATACTCAGTATAACTTCTACAGCCACAAAAATATTCGGCTTTCCATATTTGAAACTGGCTGACTGCATACAATAATAGATGGTTCAGGAAAAGGAAACACTCTTTTTTTCTCTAGGTTTGGCCAAACCTATAACTACTTTGTTGATGAACAATTCTGTAAAGCTGTATAACTAGTAAAACATTTACATTTAACTCCAACATCTGTATTGCAAAATACAAATATGGATCCTATATTCTTATAGGAAGTGGAGTTTGATAAATACTGGTATTTGATAAATCTCATTTGTAAAATCATCAATTATTTTTAACTAAAATTACTTGGTACATTATGAATTATTCAATTGTTCTATATTTAATTCCTAAAAATACATGTGAGAATTCAGTCTCATCCAAATCTATACTATTAGGACAAAAACAACAAAAATACTAATATAGAATGTCCAAATTCTAAGAATTAACCAGCTATTTCAAAGCCAAAAAGATTCCTGTTCAGCATAAATTGAGTATATAACCTTACATTAATTTTTTCCTAATTTTTAAAGAAAACTTTAGTGAATGTAAGAACATTTATTTTTATTTTTTGGTAGTAAAGTAAATCTGTAAATGAAAACCAATCATACTTGATTTAGAGGCTCATCATTAATGATCATTAGTTAGAGGCTGATCATCAAACTCTAACATATGTGAAATGTGACTGCGCAGCTATGCAGTTGATAATTTATTATTACAAGAGAGAAGGAAGGACTTGGAAAACAAAGAAATTATTTCCCATATTTTGCAAACTGGTCTCGAGTGAAACTTGAGCAAGTAGTATACATTGCAGCAGATATTTATCCATTGAATATGAATTTAAAGTTTGGAAAATGTGCAAAGAATTTAGAGTCAGGAGTGTGCATACAATGATAGAACTATAGATATCATTCATCAGATATGAAGTATGACTTTGAGTTATTTAAATTGAGTTTGAGTTTTCAAGATAATTTATAAACCTCAAAACTTTGTAGGCATATTAAGACTTCTTTTCTGATGCTGTATTTCAAAAACATTGAAGTCGCTATATTAATTTTAAATCTCTCTCTCTCTCACTTTCTCTCTCTCTGCCTCCTCTTCCCTGTCAGATCACCAAGATAAAATTTGAGAAAAATTCAGATTACTTGGCATTGCAGGATACTATTTCTTATGCACAAAACAATTCTCTCGTTCCCTAGACAATTTGGTGTCCCAGAAAACTACAATGCTTTAAATGGTCTGTACATCTAATGGTTCTACTTGTAAATAAATCCAATAGTAAATTCACATGCTCAGTTTATATCAAATGTATATATGCAAAGCCGTTTTACTTAAATTTAGACTTCAGAATATCTATTTTTAAAAGCTGTGACAGATACTATGTGACAGAAATTTAAAAAGAAGCAAAAATATATAGTAAATATTGCTCAAAGAAATGTTTCAAACTCTGAAGCAATTGGTGAAGCAAACATTTTAGAAATGCTAGAGGGAAAATAACTCTTTTATTGAGAGATTTAGTACTAACGTATTTGTAAGGAGAATGAGATTGAGAGGTTTCTAAGTCTCCTAGTGAAATAAAGTAACCGATGAGCATTTCACTGGACAATAATTTGACAGCTGTCTTTTTCTTTACTCGGGGGATCTTTCTTTACTATTCTTGGCTTCTGTTGTTTCACTTAGACTAGGTTCTGCATACTTCTTGCACTTTAGTCACTATATACATTTAGTTATTGTAGACTGTATTAGAATTTAGTCTTTTTCTTTGGCCTGATTGGGCTGCTCACCAATAATGTTTAGCAGGACTTTCTATTGGCTTAATGAAAATGATTTTCCACTGGCTCTTTTGTGTGGCCCTTTTTTCTTTCCTCTTCTACTACCTCTAAATACCTTGACAATGGAAAATGTGTTTTTAAAATTTCTTTACTTAATTTTTTTCTTTCCATTTCTCCAGGTTAGCTATTTAGCCGATGTTTAATAGATTCTTTTGATTTGAGTTGAATTAGCCCCATATGAAAGTGTCAGACATATAATGCATATGCTACACAGCAGAGCTAGTGTGAGCAATTCTTAATGATCAATCTGCCCAGTATCTCCAGATGCAGGTTATTCAAACTGATTAACTGATGATTCAGGTGGAATTACATTATAGCCAAAGTTATAAAGAAAATAATTATATTACAGCATATCATTTTAACTGATATGATATGCTGTAATATAATTATTTTACTTTATGAAAACTTGGCTAAAGGCTTTATGAGACTGTTAACCTTTTTCATTACATTTTTCATCATTGTTTTTCAAGTTAGGTTAAAACAATATTTCAATACACATTTTATAAAGTATTTACAACAAAATTTGCTCATAAGTGGGGAAGTGTTCTTTTTCTAAAATGCTATTTTGTTAAGCTATCTTTTCCATTCTGTACCATTTTTTAATGTAGTTGTCACTCAAAACACATAATTATATATATATATATTTATATATATATACACACATATATACACACACACATGCACATATTTATATTTGTATGTTTTAGTAGAAGAAGAAAACAAAATTGAAATTGCACCCTTTAAACGGAAATTATGGCAATTACTCTTTGATTGCCTATACTATCTTAAATCCTAAAATATTGTCACATAAACCAAATCTTAAAGCTCAAAACCATTATTTTCTTTTCCTTGAACAGTAAAATGATAAAATCTAAGAGCAATAAGAATGAGAGAGATGGAGTTCATTAGACATCTTCTTATGTCCCTTAATCAGGCCAAAAGCACTTTGTCAACTTACTAATTCATATTACAGAAATTGATTTTCAATGCCTCTTAATATCCTATTGTTTTACATTGATAATGAAACTTCTAGCCCTGCAACTATTCAAGGAAAATTTGACTGTAGACTTTTTTTTGTTCCGTGTGTAATTTTTATGTGTTTTACTGTTTTTTTCTTCTTCATTGACATACAGCTTAACTTTTCTCTCTGTAATTATCATTTAATTTTAGTATTTTAATTTTTTTAAACTGTCTTAATTCCTTCTTACCCAAAGTATGTGATATATATTTTTTTCACGGATATTTTTCAAATTCTTATATTCCTCACGTTTTGTACTGCTGCCTTATTTTATTCAGTGTTTCTCATTAGTGACCTTTTCTTCCTCAAAGTTTGCCTAGATTTCTTCTCCCCCTTTTTTTAGAAGAAGTCATTTTGCCTACTGCTATGATTATATCTCCCTGAAAATATGTAATTTTGAAAATAATGTGAGATGAAGAGGTGGAGTTCTCTCCAATGCTTGGATTATTGCAGTGGTTGGAAAGGCTTAGTCCTTATTGTAAATACCTTACCCAGAAAGAATCTTAAAATGCAAGGTGGACTGTTCTATCAGAAAGCCTAACCTCACATAGGATGCTAAGTGAGAACGTTAAAAATGCAGAGTGAGCACATCACATAGAAAATAGAATTACTTAACTTAATTTGAATTATCCATTCACTTTTGTTTTCACAAGTGTCCTATTAGCTAATAGCAGGTTTTGATATACTGTCTGTGAGTGATTCCCATCACTTACTTCATTCAACAGCAATAGATCTATCATGCAGCTTTACAGATTTATGCTGTCTAAATTTTAAGGCAGACACTTGGTTATTCAGTATGCTGTAGATAGGGTTTTATCAGTCCACCATATCCAAGGTCATTCATGATTAATAGCATAATAAGAGGCAGAATTTGAATGTTTTGAAATCTTCTGCCAACTCATGTGCATTTTTGAGAATACATTGCAGATCACTTTTCCATTTCCTTTCATTTTCCTGCCACCCCTGGTTTCTGTTCTTTAAGGACATTCTGACAACATATGTACTCATCAAGTCTTAATGGTCTAACTGAAAATGAGATAATGATTCTCTTTACCCTCTCTCACATGAATGATCAATATCTACACTTTACACACACACACACACACACACAATACCTGTCACAAGAATGTTACTTGTTTCTTACGTCAGAAGTCATTGTTTTCATGTACAACTTTTTTTTCTGTATGCCATAATTATGCATCTACACAACACATATCCTCATTTTCACTTTATTTTCAATCTCAAAAAGAGATGGGAAGAAGTCAATGTCACATGAATAAGACTGTGGAAAACTGGTTCTTACAATCAGTGGACAGACAGGCTTAGAGAGTTAACCTGTAAAATCTGATAGATAAAGATCATGAAAAGGACAACCAGGTTAGAGAAGGGCTACCTTCTTTAATTGAAGCTAACAACTCATTACTGATATGATTAAGGTGCCTCCCAGAAGTCATTAATACATGTAAATGAAGAAGGAAAATTTTAAATTTTAATATGAAAAGGG
The DNA here is from genome assembly GCF_003255815.1 of Theropithecus gelada. Classification (NCBI taxonomy): domain Eukaryota; kingdom Metazoa; phylum Chordata; class Mammalia; order Primates; family Cercopithecidae; genus Theropithecus; species Theropithecus gelada. The sequence goes on from NC_037676.1 coordinate 79,660,443, forward strand.
AGTATGTTGAAATGAGAAAGAATGATATAATAACAGGTACAAACTCAATGATCATCAAAGAGCCTGGGGCATAAGGGGAAAACAGGAGTTGAGGAAATAAGAACATAGTATTTTGAGCATAGTCCTTAGGATGAGTATACTCTAATTCCAAATAATCAGAAGTACCCCCCAAATTTTAGTATAACTCATTAGGCTATCATGGTTGATAGATTTAACTTCGTAAAATTTCTCAGTTTTCATAAAATGATTCTGTATTAATCAAGCAACTCTCTGTTTTTGGGGGGAATCTTGAAATGACCTATCCAAAAAGAAATGGTCATTTTGATTTTTTAAAATATATATTTAAATTTATATTTATTAGTGATTAATATCACTAATCACTGTGCTTCATCCTTACAAATCTGACTCTTGAATAAGTGAATATGTGCTTGTTTGTAACAAATTTATCAGGACCCAAAGAGACCACATAAATGGTAAGTAGAGATTGAGTGTGGAACAGTCAAATTTTTCTCTCGGCTTTATCAGCATTAACTCCTTACTTGGAATCTTTAGGCTCTCTAATGCCTTGATTACCTTACATTTTTATTATTAAATACTTCCTTACCTCAAATAATGTTATGAATAGCAATACAAAAGATAATATTTTTAAGTATAAGAAAAACTATATTAAAACAAGGAATTGTACTTGGTCACAAAATTAACATCGAAAATAGAATAAAACCAAATCTCTCACTCTGCAAATGTGTGCGATGATACAAACATTTAAATATGCAAACTTCTTAAATCTTCCTGAGAATAGCAAAGCTTGGCACTTTTGAAGCTTGATAACATCACAACATGGAAGAAAAGTGGAAGAAAGGTAAGGAATTTTTCAGGGGAAAAAAAAAAAAAAAGGGGAAGACGACTGCCAATTCTTGTATAAGAGAAAACCAAAGAGGCAAGAACTAGGGAAATTAGGATTCTCACTAACAAAATATTTACCAAGGATTGCAAAACCTTTCCTTTGCTTCCTGTGCTCTCTGAATTCATCAAAAGTCATAACACTTCCTTTCAACTTTTCTGTCAGATCTTAGGGACCATCTACAAGGTATGGTTCACAATGCAATTAATTTCTTACTCATTGCTACATCTGCAGAATCTATTAAGTTTTTAAAAATAGCACAATGTTTGATAAATATTTTGTATTCAATGGCTGAATTAAATTAAGTCACAGTGCTGAAACCAACGTCTTCCATCCTAGTCCTTTGCAATTACCATGGAAGGTTGAAAAAATAATGTAAACATGGGTTTGCACAGCAACTGAGAAAGAACATGTTGATATTGTAGAAAATGAATGTTCATTCATTTCTGTTATTTTCATTCCTTTTAAATCTTCATTACTGCAAAAGAAATAAACTAAACAAGATAATTTGGTAATACCACTTACAGATACATCTGCAATACTACAATTTGCATTTGTAGTAAATGAGTAAGAATAAAATTGTGAATTAGAATAGCATAGTTTATATGATACCACTTTCTTTGAAAAAAGAGAGCAAGAAAGACAACAATATAGCTATACAATTTTATAGCCATCCCTATTACTCTATTCTCTAGCTGCTTGACATTGGGCATGATATTAATTTCTACATTGCCTTGGTATCATCATCTATAAATTCAGGGTATTAATATTACCTATTTTTCTCTGACAAGTATACAATAATGAGATGAATACACAACAGAAGGCACAGATGAAGAGCTTAATAAAGATTTACTACTAGAATTATTGTTTCCATTTATTTTCTAGAATAAGATAAGGTGGGTGAAGGGATGACCTGTATCTTCTGAGTACTTTGATGAGCTATTCTGCATTGTATAACTGCACAAAAGTGTTCAGAAATAAAAGCTATTTTAATTTTAAGACAAATGACTGTTGAAATATGCTTTGGAATACTGCATAATTGTAAGATTTCATTTGAATCAAGACTCAATTTTCTTCAGTCATTGCCACTTCGATATTTAAGCCTTTTCTATGTAAAACTTGTTTATGTTATCTGGTTTGTCTCATTCAACTTTTCACTTTAAAATTGTTTTCAAAACATCTAAGTCCATCAATTTCTACTGAAAACTTTTTCTGTAGATATGTAAATTCTATGGGATCATTCTTCTCTTCTGTTCTTTATTATTGTCAAACATTATAATTATGAAATTCATACCTGATAGAAGAGGATTCATTTATGTATACTATCATAAACTATTAGAGAACAATGGGTCTAATTACTAAGTTATTTCCAATTCTTCAAGTTACATAGTGAAAATGATTGCAGGTCTTTTGGGGGCCAGGGCTCTTCATTATTCATCTTTATATTCTCAGCCTCTAGCATTGTGCATGATAAATTAAGTATTTAAATAGAATTAGCCAAGAAAGTTCTAATTTCTATGGTTCCTTACAGCAAAATAAGATTTGATGATTCAGAGAAAAAGGCATGTCAAAAGTGAAGCAATTCATTCATTTCCAAAACATGCCTTAAACATCTTCATTGTGCCAAAGTGAAAGATGGAATATAAGCTAAAATATCAAAAATAAAATGCCATGTGGCTAAGTTTTGTTATTATTATTGAAGTGTCTATTGTATAAACTAATAAATAAAATTTTCCCCTGAAAATTTTAAAATTACTTTCTTTGTAATCAATGCTTCCATTTCTCTGTTTAAAACAACAACAACAACAACAAACAAACAAACAAAAAAACCACAAAAGGCAGAATTTAACCCACACATGTAGATGAGTTCAGAAATTGATGGAATAACTAGATTTGTACAAAAACCTGTGATGTTATTTCTATGTGTGACTATTTTATCAGGATGGGCCTTATAAGTTATTAAGAATTCACAACATAGATTTAAGAGCTTATACATCTGGGGAATATAAAGAAGGGGAAAAAAATAAACCTTGTCTCTATTGTGACGGCTACTGTTATGCCAACAACATCAAACAACAAGGCATTTGCTAACTCATAAATGCGGTGAAAGCTGCCTAACTAGCAGTATTGTTTCTTCATGATAAATTCACTCTATCTTTCCTACATGAGCTTGGAAACATTACCAAACTCAAAAGGAACATGGGTGGAAGGATCACTCCTGAGAGCTTTCACCTGTTTCCTGTTGCTAAGGAAACCATTTCCTTTGAACATCTTCAGAATAGCAGGTTCCTTTGAATTCTGCCTTTCAAACTCTATTTTTTAAAGCAAACATATAGATGTATAACCCATATTTTGAGACATACATCCTCTTATTGTTTCCAGTATGTGATCAAAAAGTTTCATCCGATTAAAGGTAATATATATTTTTTGTAGACAAAAATATTGGAGACAGAAAATTCCTTTTTGTTGTTTTATATTTTGTAAAATCTACAGTGCTTTCCAACTCACAAAAGAGTCAGTAAATCTAAGATATCTCTATGGCCTCTGAATATGTATCTCTCAACATTGGCTGAAATATTTTACAATTTTTGGTGTTTGATATGATTGGAAACAGTCCTGTTTAGTTGCTCTGTAGTGACAGAGTTATCACACACTAACTTAATTGCTTAGCAATCACTTATTGAGACTGCAGGGGAAAAATAACACATTTTTATTTGACATAGTTCTTAGTTGGAAGGAAACCAAGTAACAAGAGGCAAATTAACAAGAGAAAAACAGAAGTTTATTAACATGTATATTTCATATATACATGAATATATCCAAGAAATAAGTCATTCCCTCTCTATGAGATGGCTTTGAATTCCAGATTATATAGCATGTTCAACAAAGAACAGTAAATGTTTAGAGAAATGACAAAACAAAATGAAAGAACTTTTAGTCTCTAGGGGTGCAATCTGGGGGAAGCAAATAAATGCCAGATTAAGGATAGTAAAACTTGTTAATACAGGTTCCTGTGGCAGAATCTTCCAGGTCCATAAAGGTCCAAAGTAGTGATGGGGGTGGGGGTTGGGAGAAAGGGGATGTCCCGGTGTGGCAGGAGGGCTGGAGGGGGTGGGGCATACCATTTGCTTTTGTAAATATATGTGCTGCTTTTTGACAAATAGAGGGGGGACAGACAGATATTCTGCATCTGCTTTTTCTTAATCATCTTCAGATCAACAATTAATACTTTGGGGTGGCATGTTCTGGTTTCCCACAAAAAAAAATCACATCTTTTTTTTCACTTAAAAATATTGTTGAGATTTGTTTATTTAAACATTTTGTGGAAGCATTAACTCAAATGTAAAATTTGAAAGACAAAAGATGAAAACTGGAGTTTCATTTTAGTGCAGTGATTGCTGTGTATATTCGCCAGCCACTAACAACAGCATGTGTGGACATTGGCCATAAATACTAGCTGATTTCATAACTTGGATTGTAAATGCTATAATTATATGTTGTAATTCACATTATACAACTGAGAATTGTAGCTCAGTCTACAGTTTTATCGCAACATTCTCATTAATGTTCTGTTTATTCAGGATCTTCCAAATAATTCCTTTGAGCACCCATCATGATATTTGTAATTATACTCATTGTATCTCTTCAAAATATTTTGGACCCGTCTTACATGTTTTGATGTCCATGGTGCTCTCAAACCACAGACTACAAACCCAAATTACATCACCACAAAGTTAAAATGCTTTTGATTATTATAAAATAATTTCCTTCAGTTGTTTATGTCTATTCAGTGATTATGACTTCCGGTGAAAAATTTGTTTTTAATTTTAGAGAAAAGTATATGCCTATATATTAAATTAACATTTAATTGACTTCTACAATTTCTTATTATTATGTATAATTATTTGACTTGTCTATTGCTTTCAGCCTAGCAATCACTGATATAATACCACATTTCCTTCAGAGACAATGTAGTTTTATGCACAAAGAAAAAATGTTAGTGCATAAACATGCTTTAATTTCAAGGAGACTATTTCACTGTTATGAATAAGAATGTACAATAATTTAGTTAACTCACTGCTTTTCTCACATTAGCTGTTCAATGAAGATATTTGTTCAGTAATGTTAAGCGTTAATTTTAATAGAATAAAATTGTGTGTGTATGTTACATATGTATACACAAATGTATACATACACTACACAACTGGGGGCATATTTAATGATTCACAATTCTGCTTCTTAGACATCGATTAAATAACTGCTTTAAGATTAAAATTTTCATAAGATTGCATTCCTTAAAGTCCCATATTTATTCATAACTTACTGGTCAGTATCATATCGGCACTTTGATTTTAAAAACAAAACAATTGCTATGGTTCATCAGCCCCTGGTAGTATAATGTTTGATGACTTTTGTTGGCTTATTGCACTTTAATTAGCGTGATGCTGTGCACCTTTAGTATGTAGCACGCAGCTATGCTACCCTTAATTGAAATCTTTCTCTTGTGTCTGTAATCATTATATCATCTTGATGCTTGGAAGTGCTGCTCTTATGGAGTATGTGGTAACACTGCATTAGCCCCTTGAAGCTGGGGAGTTTGATTAACAGAATCAGATAAGCTGCTGGAAGTTCTCTGATTCTTGGCTCTAGCATCTCCAAATGCATTTTATAAATTGCCTGTTTAGCTTAATACTACAAATATGCAGATACATACCACTTACTGTAGAAAATGAAATTTTACTGTGGAAAATTATTTTCTTGCACACACTTAGACTAAAGGTTACTGATTCAAAATGTTTAATAAAGATATTACTTCCCATTTTGCACTCAGTGGGAAATAGTTTTAAAAGCAAGACAAGGTATATGAAAAACCATCTTTCCTTTTTATTTTGATTTCCTTTAACTCTGGATTATTTACACAATGCTTTCTAAGGTATTTCTTTTTTTCCATTGCAGATTTTCTTCACTATTTTTTCTAACATGGTAGTTTACACTGTTTTTAAGGGTCCTCAGAATGCTTCTGTAGGGTGATTGGTTTAAACAACTCTTATACCAGAAGGAAAGTTATCAAAGGTGGAGAATAAACATCTTAAAGAACATACAGAATTCCTTTGTCAAAGTAAGAATTTTATCCCCCAAAAAGTATATTCAAATAGTGAAAAGGAAAAACAAACAAACATAATGTACTTTAAAGATGGCATGTGCGACAGTAGTCATGAAAAAGAGCTGAGGGTTTAACCACAGCTCAGAACCATGAGGCTTGAAGTATTACAAAGTAGGGATAGGTTGGACACTGATGGAAGAGGATTTTCAAAGATGAGTAGAAAAAATATTGGCAGCAAGAAATAACATAAAGATGCTAAAAATGAAATCATCACCTATTCTTCAATAAAACTTAAAATGGTCAACATAACCTATTACATTCTGAAAAACCTAAGTTGGTGAGAAAATAGTTGTGCAATTCCCAAGACCTGCAGGACTGCCAATGGGTTTGAAAGGTAGAGCCAAGGAGGACTCTGGATGAGACGTGCAGTTGGAATTCAAAAGCATCAGTGGCAGAAGAAACAGTGCAGTAAATAAGTTAGAAATAAATCTACTTAAAGTTAACTACGTTTTTCTTTGTTGGATGTGACTATAGGTGGTTTTCTTTTCCTTTGTGACAATCTGTATATCAGTTTCTACAATAGACAGGCACCCTTTAGTTATCATGTTATTTATTTATGTTATTTGAAAAGTTACCCATAAAAAAGTGACCCCTAGAAGGAACAGCCCCAACAGTTCACTGATACCTTCTCTATAAGCAGGGTTTGCCAGGTTTATAAACCAGCTAGCAACGCTAGCTAAAGTTTTAATTTGATGTTGTATATATATCATGTTAGTTAATATATGCATGATTTAAATTAAACCTTGTATTTCAATTGAGTGTTTTACAAATGTGTTGTACAGGAAGAAAACATTGCTTACATATTTAGCTATTCTGCATATCAGTACAGTGAGCTAAAGTCATGTGCACAGGTCATAATGGACTTCATATATGACAGTGGTCCCATAACGTTATAATGGAGTTGAAAAATTCCTATTACCTAGTGACATCATAGCTGTAAAAGTATACCACACACAATTATGTATACTACATAATACTTAATAATGAAAATAAATGACTGTTACCATTTATATATTTATTATACCATAGTTTTTAACATTATTTTAGGGCATCCTAATTGTACTTATTTTTTAAAAGTTAACTGTAGGCAAGGAAAGGCTTTCATGAGATATTCCTGAAGAAGAAACTGTCATCACTAGGAGGTGACAGCTCTATACATGATAATGTCCTAGTGACATTCCAGTGGACAAGATTTAGAGATGAATAACAGTTATAATAATTATCCTGGCCCTGCATAGGCCTAGGCTAAGGTGCGTATTTGTGTGTTAATTTAGAACAAAAAAGTTTATAAAGTAAAAAAATAAAAATTAAAAATAGAAAAAAATTTAGAATAAGGGTATAAGAAAGAAAATATTTTGTAAACCATACAATGTGTTTGTGTTTTAAGTAAAGCCTTAATCCAAAAGAGTAAAAAAGTTTTAAAAATTAAAAAGTTTATAATGAAAAATAAAACATTACATAAGCTGAGGTTAATTTATTACTGAATCAAAATTTTTAACAAATTTAGTGTAGCTTAAGTGTACAGTGCTTATAAAATCTATAGTAGTGTGCAGTAATGTCCTGGGCCTTCACATTCACTCACCATTCATGCACTGACTCACCCAGAGCACCTTCCAGTCCTGCAAGCTCCATACATAGCAAGCGCCCTTTATTTTAGGAGTACTAATTTTTAATATCTTTTATGCCATATGTGTACTATACTTTATTCTTTATTTATATATGTTAAGATAAACAAATACTATCTTTGTGTTACACTTGCCTAAGGTAATCAGTCCACATTTGTAGCCTTAAAGCAGTAGGCTACTTCATATAACCTAGGTGTATCACAACCTGGCTGTGTCATTTTAGTTTATGTAAGTACACTCTATGATATACACAACACAAAATCACTTAAAGACACATTTCTCAGAATACATACCCATTGCTCAGTGACATATGGCAGACGTTATTTGCGGAAACTTTAACCCTTTGTTGTTCATTCTTCATAGTAATGATAGCAAAGGTAAAATAATAAGTGAATAATAAGTAAAGTAAAATAATAAGGCAAAGAAAATTTGGCAATTTTATCTTGATGAAGTATTCTGTATCTCTGAACACTACATACATTTTTCTCTTAGGCTTATAAAATTAAACACTCATAGGATATTAAAATGTGTGTATCCAATCTTCCAAAATAAGTATATTTGGATGATTAAATTTTTAAATTCGTATTAGTTTACTACATGAAACTATCATTTTTAGAGGCAAAAAGCAGTTGCATACCAGTCTACCTACATATATGGTAGGTTTTTGCTTTTATGAAAGAAAATGTAATTATGATAGGCTTATTAGTTTGATACATAAATTATAATGTATTCAAAACAAAAGTTTTAAGTTTTATACAATAGATCTGATAATTTACTGAGGATTGTTTCTTAGAAATAAGCATTCTGACCAATTTGAATATACTAAAATTAAATTATTGGCTAGGTAGTCATAGAAAATGATTAAAGACAGATAAATTATTAATGTTGCCACAAGTAGAACATTTTCAAATGAGCAAAATATAATTTAAGCATAGTTCTGTACTTGTTTTCTTTTTTTTTCCCCAATTGAGGTTAACTAATGTTAATTTAATTTGTTTTTTTTTTTTTTTTTTTTTGAGACGGAGTCTCTCTTTGTCACCCAGGCTGGAGTGCAGTGGCCGGATCTCAGCTCACTGCAAGCTGCACCTCCCGGGTTTATGCCATTCTCCTGCCTCAGCCTCCCGAGTAGCTGGGACTACAGGCGCCCGCCACCTCGCCCGACTAGTTTTTTTTTTTGTATTTTTTAGTAGGGAGGGGGTTTCACCGTGTTAGCCAAGATGGTCTCGATCTCCTGACCTCGTGATCCGCCTGTCTCGGCCTCCCAAAGTGCTGGGATTACAGGCTTGAGCCACCGCGCCTGGCCAATTTAATATTTTTTAAGGTGCTGTTTAGGATCTTACTTCACCCATGAGTTATGAATATTCTAAAGCCTAAATTCTAAAGCCTTGAATTTATAATGAATGGGAGAGCATGCCACCCTATTCCAAACATCTGAAATGTTAGAATGAACAATGTAAAATTACCTGCATTTAATCATTTTTAGATATATACTACAGTACAACAATTGTTCACTTAAAGGATGGAAACGTTGAGAAGTGTTTCTGGGTAGAGTGAAGAGGTAGGATGCCTGAGTAAATAAGAAAAAGCAGAATATGACACACAATTCAAAAACCTTCATATGGTGCACATTAGTTGAATGATGTGAAAATGCCAACACTTGACTATTTTTGGTCCACTAGTGTTGCAATTTCATATAATTTAGCTCAATATAAATAGTGGGATGTATTTCTGATTAGGAATAGGAATCAGGTGTGTTTTCAGATTCAAACATGTATCTATATTATGAGGAAACCTCAGTATACATCTGTAGTACATGAAGGTGTGGCTTTTTAAAAATAGAGAGATGGTAGTGAAGTGTAGTAAACAAAATCACTGAGTTTCATGGCAAGAAACTGAGTTCTAGTTCATGTTCTGACACACAGTAATTGTGAAATTTTACATAAATCAGTTCAAAATATCTGACCTTCAAACTGTTTTTAATCTCTAAAATGTTAATGACAATTTGACGTAATAATTTATTAATACATTTATCTCTCTCTTATTCTATAGAAAACACTTGAAAGAAAGAAAATACACACTTTTCTGTACCTCCCAGGATTTCTACTTTTTATTTCCTAGGAAAGCTTATTCTTTACATTTCTAGTTCAGACCATCCTTGCTACAGAAGTTTGTTAATGTCTTTTATATTTGATAGAAAAAACATATGAGTTATCGGGTTCCTGGAGGTCAACCTTCATAGAAGCCTTTCTTGAGAATATAGGCCCATCGAGGGTTATTAAAGTATGTCCTGCTGAGAAGCTGATTCACAACAAAGCTAATAAAGTTTAAGCTTCAGACCCCTTACATGCAAATTTTTCTTCCTTACACATTTTGTCCTGTCGAGGGAATTTAGATGGCCATAGGAATGGCAATTTTGAAATCTAGGTGATTTTATTTGAGGGTATATTTTGTTCTGGTTTAGTGGGATATATGTATATGGTTTGTATTCACTTTTACTAGTTAATTACTAATAATTGTCCCAGTATAGAAATACTTTTCTACTCACTTGTGTCATGGACCAAATATGCAATGAAAGAAGCCATATGTCAACATGAATATGTCATGTGGGATCTGCTACCAAAAGCGTGTTGGCAGTGTTGAAGAAATAATATTTGAAATGTACATAGTCAAAAGTTAGTCTACAGAAATTTGTTCTACATAACAGACATATTAAATCTTAAGTACGAGATTTGGTTCTCATACAAGTTCAGTCAATATGGAGGCAATTTTCTATCAGCAATATACATAATTAACACACATATATATACACAAAACATTTTATTCTTTATTGAGAGAATCACATCAAAAAAGAAGTTTTTCAAATTTTATATTTCAAGGTTTTAAAGCTGTAGCAATACTACAAATCAATATATTTTCATGTGATATTGCAAGTTTTATACATTTAGCTACCAATCATATAACAAATCTCGATCACTGTACATTTTTCTCAACTTTTATGCTGGACTCAAGGAGCACAAGTGCAGATTTGTTACCTTCATATTTTGTGTAAAACTGAGGCTTGAGGTACAAATGATCTCATCCCCCAAGTTCTTAGCATAGTACCCAATAGTTAGGTTTTCAGTACTTGTCCCTCTCTTCTCCCCTCTCTAATATTCCCCAGTTTCTATTGCTGCCATTTTTATGTTTGCAAGTACTCAGGGTTCAGCTCCCACTTATAAGTGAGAACATGCAGTATTTGGTTTTCTGTGCCTGTATTAATTCACTTAACTTAATGGCCTCCAGCTGCTATCATGTTGCTGCAAACAACATGATGTCTTTCTCTTTATGGCTGTGTCAAATTATGTGGTATATACATACCACATTTTCTTTATCCTATACAGCATTGATGGGCACCTAGATTGATTCCATGACTTTGTTATTGTCAGTAGTGCTGCAATAAACAGGCAAATGCATGAGTCTTTTTGATAAAACAGTTTGTTTTCTTTCAGCTATATACCCAGTAATGGGTTTGTTGTGTCACTTTTAAGTTGTTTGAGAAATCTTTAAACTGCTTTCTACAGTGGCTGAACTAATTTACATTCCCACCAACAGTGTATAAGCATTCCCCTTTCTCCAATGGTTTGCCAGCCTCTATTGTTTTTTCAGTTTTTTACTAGTAGCCATCATGACTTGTACAAGATAGTATTTAATTGTGGTTTTGATTTGCATTTCTGCGATGATTGGTGATGTTGAGCATTTTGTCCTATGTTTGTTGGCTACTTGTATGCCTTCTTTTGAGAAATACCTGTTCATGTCTTTTTCCCACTTTTAAAAATGGGATTATTTGGGTTTTTGTTTGTTAAGGTGTTTAAGATCCTTATAGATTACGAGTGTTAGATCTTTGTTGGATGAATAGTTTGTGAATATTTTCTCCCATTCTATAGGTTATCTGTTTACTCTGTTGATAGCTTCTTTTGCTGCACAGAGACTTTTTTTTTTTTTTTTTTTTTTGAGACGGAGTCTCGCTCTGCCGCCCAGGCTGGATTGCAGTGGCCGGATCTCAGCTCACTGCAAGCTCCGCCTCCCGGGTTCACGCCATTCTCCTGCCTCAGCCTCCTGAGTAGCTGGGACTACAGGCGCCCGCCACCGCGCCCGGCTAGTTTTTTGTATTTTTTAGTAGAGACGGGGTTTCACCGTGTTAGCCAGGATGGTCTCGATCTCCTGACCTTGTGATCCGCCCGTCTCGGCCTCCCAAAGTGCTGGGATTACAGGCTTGAGCCACCGCGCCCGGCCGAGACTTTTTAATTAGGTCCCACATGTCAATATTTTTAAATTACATCTGCTTTTGAGAACTTAGTCAAATTATTTTCCAAGGCTGATGTCTAGAATGATATTTCCTAGGTTATCTTTCAGGGATTTTATAGTTGTTGTAAGTTTTACATTTCAGTCTTTAATCCATCTTCAGTTAATTTCTGTATATTGTGAAAATCAAGGGTCCAGTTTCATTCTCCTGAATAGCTAGCTATTCTAGAACCATTTGTTAAAGAGGGAGTCCTCTCTTTGTTGCTTATTTTTGTCAAGTCTGTCAAAAACAAGATGACAGTAAGTGTGCAACTTTATTTCTGTTCTTTGTTCCACTTATCTATGTGTCTGTTTTTGTAGCAATATCATGCTGTTTTGGTTACTGTAGCCTTATAATATAGTTTGAAGTCAAGTATTGTGATGCCTCTGAGTTTGCACTTCTTGCTTTAACTAGATGTGCTCTTTTTTGATTCCATATGAGTTTTCAAATAGTTTTTTTTTTCCCCAAGTTTTGTAAAGAATGGCTTTGGTAGTTTAATAGAAATACAGTTAAATCTGCAGATTGTTTTTATCAGTATGACCATGAAAATGATACTGATTCTTCCAATCCATGAGCATGGAATATTTTTCCATTTATTTGTGTCATCTATGATTTATTTTAGCACTGTTTCCTATTTCTCCTTGTAGACATTTTTCATCTCCTGGGTATTTTATCTTTTTGTAGCTGTTGTAAATGGGATTGCATACTTGATTTGGTTCTGAGCTTGAATGTTATTGTTGCCTAGAAATGCTACTGATTTTTGAACATTGATTTTGGAACCTGAAACTTTACTGAAGTAATTTGTCAGCTCCAAGAGCCTTTTGGTGGAATCTCTGGGGTTTTCTAGATATCAAATCATATTGCTTGTAGAGGATAGATAGTTTGACTTCTTTTCCTATTTGTATATTGTTTATTTTGTTTTCTTTCCGATTGCTTTGGCTATCTATTTCAGTACTATGCTGAATAGGAGTGGTGAGGGTCAGCATCCTTGTCTTGTTTCAGTTCTCAAGAAGATTGCTCCTAGTTTTTGACCTTTCAGTGTAATGTTGGCTGTTAGTTTGTCATAGTTGTCTCTTATAATTTTGAGATATGTTTCTTTGATCCCCATTTCTTGAGGGCTTTTATCATGAAGCTATGTTGTATTTTATCAAAGCTATTTCTTTGCATATTAAGATGATCATATGGTTTTTAATGTTTATGTACTAATTACATTTGTTTAGTTGCATATATTGAACCAACCTTGCATCCCAAGAAAAAAGTCTACTTGATCATGGTGAATTACCTTTTTGATGTGCTGTTGAATTAGGTTTACTAGTATTTTCTTGAGGATTTTTGTATCTGTGTTTATCAGGAATATTATCCTGTAGTTTCCTTTTTTTGTTGTTGTTGTGTCTTGCCAAGTTTTGGTTTCAGGGTGAAGCTGGCTTTGTAGAATGAGTTAGGAGGAGTCCTCCTCTAAAATTTTTTTGAATAGTTTCAGTAGCATTGTTACTATCTCTTTTGTACATCTGGCAGATTTTTGTGGTGAATTTCTCTTGTCCAGGGCTTTTATTGGTTAGTAGGGTTTTTATTATGAATTCAATTTTGGAACTTAATATTTGTCTATTCAGGGCTTCTATTTCTGTCTGATTCAATCATTGGAGGTTGTGTGTTTTCAAAAATGTATCCATTTCCTCTAGATTTTCTATTTTGTGTGCATAGAGGCATTCTTACTAGTTTCTGAGGATCTTCTGTATTCTGTGGGATTAGTGGTGTTGTTAACTTTGCCATTTCTGATTATGCTTATTTAAATCTTCTGTCGTTTTTTTCTTGTTAATTTAGTTAATGGTTTATTAATACATAAGATTAATGTATTATTCAAAGAGCCAACTTTTGGTTTTATTGATTCATTGTGTGGATTTTTGAACTCAACTTCATTGAGTTACGCTCTCATTTTCTTTATTTATTTTTTTCTGCTAGCTTTGGGGATACTCTGCTCTTCTTTTTCTGTTTCCTCTGGATGTAATCTAGATCATTAATTTGAGACCTTTTTAACTTGTTTAGGTAGGCATTTAGTGTTATAAACTCCTTTAACACTGCTTTTGCTGTACCCCAGAGATTTTGGTGTGTTGTGTCTCTGTTCCCATTTATTTCAAAGAATTTCTTAGTTTCTGCCTTAATTTTTATGTTTAATCAAAAATAAATTAGGAGCCAGTTGTTTAATTTCCATGTAATCATGCAGTTTTGAGAGCTATTCTTAGAACTGATTTTTATTTTTATTCCACTGTGGTGTGAGATTATAGTTGGTATGATTTCTAATTTTATTTTAATTAATTGAGATTTGCTTTATGGCTGAGTATATGGTTGATCTTGGAGTATTTTCCTTGTGCAGATGAAAATAATATATATTATGTGGTTGATGGGTATTCTGTAGATGTCTACTAGTTCCAGTTGGTAAACTGTTGAATTTAGTTTTCTGCCTCTATGGTCTGTTTAACACCACCAGTGGGGTTTTGAAGTTCCCTGCCACTACTATGTGGCAGTCTGAGTTTTTACTAGGTCTACAAGTATTTGTTTTATGCACCTGGGCACTCCAATGTAGAGCATGTATATATTTAGGATATTTAAGTCTTCTTCTTTTAGTTGAACCCTTTATCATTATGTAATGCCCTTCTTTGTCCTTTTTTACTGTGGTTGGTTTAAAGTCTATTTTATCTGATATAAGAATAACTACTCCTGCTCTTTTTTGTTTTTTGTTTCTGTGGTAGATCTTTATACCACCATTTAGTTGAGTCTATATGTTTCATTACTCATGAGATGGGTTTCTTGAAGACAGAAGACAGATGGGTCTTGTTCCAACTTGCCACTCTGTGTCTTTTAAGTGGGACATTTAGACCATTTACATTCAAAGTTAATATTGATATGTGAGGTTTTGATCCTATTGTGAAGTTGTTAGTGGTTACTTTGTAGTTTCTATTGTGTGGTTCCTTTTTAGAATCTGTGAGCTATGGACTTAAGTGTGGGCTGTTTTGGTAGCAGGTATTGTTATTTAGTTTTTCTGTTTACAACTCCTTTAAGGATCTCTTGTAAAGCTGGTCTAGTGGTAACAAATTCCCTTAGTGTTGACTTGTCTGGAAAATATTTCATTTCTCCTTCACTTATGAAGCTTAGTTTGGCAGGAAAAAACTAAACTTGGTTTAGATTTTTGTTTGGAATTTCTTTGTTAAAATTTCTTTTCTTTAAGAATGCTGAAAATAGCCCCCCAATGACTTGTGGCTTATGAAATTTCTGCTGACAAGTCCACTGTTAGCCTGATGAGGTTTCCCTCTGTATGTGATCTAGCCTTTTTTCCTGCCTGCCTTTAAGATTTCTAGTTTAGCACTGACCTTGAACAATATGGTAAATACATGTCTTTTTAGTGTATTTTTTTTATAGCATCTCACAGATGTTCTCTGGATTTTTGGATACCTGGATGTCAACATCTCTAGCATGATTAGGACATTTTTCTTGAATCATTCCTCAGATATGTTTTCTCTGTTGTTTAGTTTTCCTTCTTCTTCCTTAGGAATGTCAATAATTCATAGGTTTGGTTGCTTTACATAATACCATATTTTTTCAAAGACTGTTTATTTTTTCAAATTCCTTTTTTATCTGACTGGATTTGTTCACAAGACTGGCCTTCAACTTCTGAAAATCTTCTCCTTTGATAAATCTATAGATAGTGCTTCAATTATATTTTGAAATATTTTAAATGAATCTCATACTTTCAGAAGCTCTGACTGATTTCATATTAGGATATTTCTCTCATCCTTTATTTCTTGGATTGCTTTAGAAGTTTCTTTATATTGATTGGCAACCTCATCTTGAATCTTGTTGATCTTCCTTGCAATCCATGCTTTGAATTCTTTATCTGTCATTTCTGAATTTCCATTTTGTTTAGGACCATTACTAGATAGCTAGTGTGATCCTTTGTTGGTGTCATTGCATTCAGATTTTTATGCTGCCAGAATTCTTGTTCCTTCTTATCTGGAGATGCTGGCACATCGAATTTCTTTTTATTTCTTAATCTACTATATTGTTGTGTTATTTCCTTTCTCTTTCCCTTTCCCCCATCCCCAAGGGGTGAGCTACAGAGAATGCTGGGTAGAGTCTTTTGGCTTAACTTCTACAGCCCTATGCATTTCTATCAGTATGTTTTATACTGGCCTGTACAGTTACGCCTAGAAGACAGTAGCTATTACTTATATATATTACTATGACCAACATGACCTGGTGCATACCTGATCTTTGTTTACCGGGAGAAGCTCTATTTTGCCTCAGGCAATGGGCTGATTCATAGAGGGCACAGTGGTCAGAGCTCCCTGCTCAGCCCTGGGCAGGAAAGAGCCAAGATGCATGGAGCTGGAGTGGGGAGGTCTGCCTACAGGTTGCTTGATGGCAGTCACAAGCACTAGTGCTAAGGAATAATCCACTCAGCAGCCAGCAGACATCCAAAGGTGTGCCTAGTCATTGAGCTGGAAAACCTTCTCATCTCTAAGTTCTCTGCAAGAGTATGGGAGTGGTCTTAACTCCTAACTCAGGAGAGGGTACTTGAAATCACCAGGGATGCCTGGTGATTAGTCTGGGTATGGAGCAGAGAGGGCTCTCCTGTACCAAGATATCCACAAAGGAGGAGTAAGACAACTCAGGCTGCTGCACCAGGCAAGCAAATTGTCCGAATACCTCGAGATCTGCCTGGACATGTATTGGAGAGGGCCCTGTTGCACCGTGATCTATGCCCTGGAAAACTGAGGTGGCTCAGGCTGCTGAACAAGGCAAATCGGTGCTCTCAATGCCTGGAGATATCCCTGGACATGGAGTAGAGAGGGCCTCCCTGCACCAGGATTTCCACACAGGAAGGGTTGGGGGAAGTCAGGTTGTGACTCAGTTGAGTGGATGCTCTGAATGCCTACAGATCTACCTGCACATGGAGCAGAGAGGCCCCCACAGCATCATGATCTCAGAGGAGCAGGCTAAGGAACCCAGCAAGTGCACTAGCAGACTGGTTCCAAGTCATCAAGCTGGCCCTGGCTGGATGTCTCACCACAACAGTGAAACTGCAGCAGTAGCAGTTCTCCTACCAATCCAGATTTGCAACAGGGGGGAGCACAATTTCATTTTCTACTATTGAGGTGCTTTCCACAGTTTTGGATTCGGAGGCCCCTACTCAGCTTCAGAGCAGGTTCTCCAATCCCTGGCCCAAGACTAAAATGCCTATGTGGCCACGCTTCTGGGTTGCCAAAGAATGGTTGACTTCGTTTTTGCCAAGATTGGAAATAACATCCTGCTCCCAGTCCTGGGTCTGGGAAATTGCCTGCAGCTTTTCCTGGTGTCTTTCCCTCACAGCGTCTCTGAGTCTCCAAGTCAGCTCCAAGACTTGAGAGAATGAAAGTTGTCTCCCTCAACATGAGTTGTTGAAATGCCCAATGTAAAGGTGAGTCACAGAGGGAGACTCTCTGCCTCTTTCATATACTGCATCTTTACTCACTTTTATTGGCTAGACACCATCACAGGAGCCATTTGTGAGGATTTTCCTCCACAGGCTCTGGGGAGTGCTTCATGATTCCAGTGGATTCCCAGTTTCCTTTTTAAATTAAAGGTCACAGAATTGATCTTTATGCACTATCTTGCTATTTTCAAGTGGCTAAGGCATGCTAAAAGCTCCTAATCACCCGTCTTTGAAAAAATAATCACCATGTACATTTAAAAATTGATAGAAAATCTAAAAACAATATTTTAAAAATTTCATTCATTTTAATATTGAGAAAGCTTACAAGTGGGGAAATCACTTATCTCTAAATGTTCTCCTCTATTTATTTCATGTGTATTTTTTTAAAATAAAAATTTTATTCTTAATTTTTCTTACTAAGGAAAAAAGTACAAATAAAAAAATAAATCTAAAAACAAAATGGGGTTGTGAGAGGAGAGACAAAACAAGATGGCAGAATACAACACTCCTGAGATTATGCCCTGATAGAAACGTCAAATTGAAGTGTTTCCATACAAGACTACACTTTTACAAGAGATAAAGAAATTGACGGTAGATCAGAGTACCTGGTTTTATGATAGTATCAAGGAAAGAGGCATTGAAGGGAGTAGGAAGGATAAAGCCTTATTGTCTATAGCTCCTGTCCCACAACCCCAGGTAGCACAGTGCAAAAAGAGAATCTATTAGTGTAGGGGGTAACGAGAGACATGTAGGTAAGACTTTGTATTGGAACATAGTACCAGCTACACCACATTACAACACAGCACTTGGAAGAAACTCATAGCCGTTGATGCCAGACCATTATCCATGAAGTAAGAATTTGGGCCCATTCTATGCCAGAAGGGAATCTACAGCCCCATTGGAAGAAAATCTTGTCTCCACCTGCTTCACCAAATGGTGACTAAAGTGGCTTCAGGCCTTTAATAAATTTCACTGGCGGGAAGGTTGTAGTAACTGTAGTTCTCAAGAAAGTCCTGGCACTGTGCTGATCCAGAAGGCTATGGGCTTGGAATACAACTAAGCATCACATCAACTGTGGTGACCATGGAAATGTCTGCATCACCCTTTCCTCAACTCCATATAGTGCAGCACCAAGAAAGACTCCTTGTGCCTGGGGGAAGGAGAGGGAAAAGATCAGCAGATTTTGCCTTAGAACCAAGTACCAGCCTCATCAGAAAGCACAGCAAAAAAAAAGTCTGTAATAACCTAATTACAGACAGGTAGCCCTGGATGGGACTTCTAGACCCAACCTAGGCCAGGCGAAATCCAGTGCCCTGATATAATGGACCCAAATCTTGGCCAGGATTGTCACTAGCTGACTAAACTGCTTCAGGCAGTGATTAAATAGCTGTGGCAGTCAGTCAGCAGTAGCCACAGGCCTTAGGCTAGCTCCTTTTCTTCACTGGTCTGAGAGGTCCTGGATTTAGGATGTAGTCCAGCATGCTGTCAGCTGTGGTAGCCATGAAATTACTTGTGTCACACTTCCTCCAACTCAAGGAAGTGCAGCGAGGAGAGACTTCTGCTTATTAAATCTCAGGAAACACTTTGATCTTTTCTAAATTCATTGGGCTGACAACACAGTAGTCTTTAAGAGTTGCAGTGCAACTGGATATAAGGTGCCCTCTTGTGCCAATATTTTTTCTGTGACCACAGGCTTAGGGAATTCAAGTCATTCTACTTTAAATTCCTAGAAGACCCTCTGAAGAAGGACAGGTGCAATCAAGCCTTGACTGTAAAGACTGGAATAAATACCCAAATCGTCGACTCTCTGACACTGGTGAACATCCAGGAGCATCAAGAATATTCAGGGCAATAAGACTTCATCAAATAGACAAAATTAGGTACCAGTTACCAACCCCGGAGAGATGGATGTATGTGATATCTCAGAGAGTGAATTCAAAATTTCTGTTTGAGAAAAGTCAACAAACTCTAGGAATATCACAAAGAATCGCTTCAGAAATTTATCAGAGAAATTTAACAAAGAGATTGAAATAATTTTACAAAATCAAACAGAAATCCTGAAGTGGAAAAATACAACACAGAAAGTGAAAGTTGCATTAGAGCAAAATTGCTCTAACGCAATTTTGATAAAACAGCCAAATTGATAAAACAAGGGAAAGAATCAGTGCACTCAAAGATAGGCTATTTGAAAATAAACAGGAGAGAAAAAGTAAAAATAATAAATAAATAAACAAATAGGAACAATATATGCCGATACCAATGAGATATATGGGGTAGTATAAAAAGAGAAAATGTAAGGGTCATTGGCCTTAAAGAAAGAATAGAATAAGAAAAATGGCTAAAAACCTAAATCAAAGTAATAATAATAGAAAGTGTTCCCAACCTAGAGAAAGACATAAACATCCAGGCAGAGGAAGGTAAAAAATCACCAAGCAAATGCCATGCAAGTAAGACTACTCCAAGGCATATAATCAAACTCTGGAAGGTCAAGGACAAAGGGAGAATATTAAAAGAACCAGGAAAAAATAAGCCCCTGAGCACATAATGGGGCTTCAGTACCTCTAACAACAGACTTCTCGGTGGAAACTTTACAGGCCAGAAGAGTTGAGTAGCGTATTCAAAGTTCTGAAAGAATGGCAACAACAACAAAATGCAACTTCCAACTGAGAATATTGTACACAGGAAAGATATCCTTCAAACATGAAAAAGAGAGAGATTTTCCAAATAAAATCTCAGGCAATTCATCACCACCAGAACTATCTTACAAGAAATGCTAAATGGAGTTCTTCAATATGAAGAAATAAGACACCAATTTGTAATAAGAAAACATATGAAGTTATAAAAATCAGATAAAAATAAGTATACACACGCATTTAGAATACTTTAATACTGTAATTATGATGTGTAAACCAATCATATCTTTAGTATGAAGAATGAAAGATAAAACAATTAAAATAATAACAAAAAACAATTTGATAAGAGATGGATAAAAAGATGTAAATTGAAACATTCAGAAGTACAAATGTAGGAGAATTTGGTGTTTAAATATAGAGTTGTTTAGGTTTTGGTTTGTTTGTTTACATTCTTTTCTTTGCAATCTAAGTTGTCATCAGTTTAAAATTACACATTATGCCTATAAGATTTTTTAGAGCATTATGGTAACCACAAATCAAAAACCTATAATAGATACCCTAAAAATCAAAAGCGAGTAATTAAAATACACTATTAGAGAAAAATCACTTAACTGCAAAGGAATATATTAAGAAAGAAAGAGAGTTGTTATGAAGCACCCAGAAATAAAGTAAGAGTATGGCAATAATAACTCCTTACCTATGGATAATAACGTTCGATACAAATTTTCAAATTAAAGGACATAGAGTGGCTGACTGAATAAAAATGCAAGGTCCACCTCTATACTGACTAAATTAAATGCCTAATATTACCTAATTCCTAATAATACCATACCTAGCAAATACTTATAAAGGCATGCATTAACTAAAAGTGAAGAGATGGGAGTAAATATTCCATGCAAACATAAACTAAATAAAAGCAATAGTAACTATAGTTATATCATATAAAATAGACTTTAAATCAAACATGATCTTAAAGACAAAGTTATTATATAATAAAAATGGCTCAAAAGAGCAGAAGGTTGTAACAATTGTGAACATATATGCACCTAGTACAGGAGAATGTAAGTATACAGTGCAAATATTAACAGCCACAAGGGTGAAATTGACTGCAACACAATAGTGCTAGAGAACGTTAACAAGTTTCAGCAACGGGCAGATCATCCAGCCAATAAATCATCAAACATCAAAGTTAAATCACCCTCTACACCAAATGGACCTAACAGACAGTTAGAAAATCTTCCAGTGAACAGATGCAGAACAAATATTCTTTTGTCAACAGCACATGGAATATTCTTCAGGATGGAATGTATGTAGGCCACAAAACAAATCTTAAGTTTTTAAAAATTGAAATGATATCAAGTCTTTTTTCTGATCACAATGTAATAAAACTAGAAATCAATAACAGGAGAAAATTTGGAAACTGTTCAGATATATAGAAATTAAATAGCATTTTAATATCAAACAATAGGTTAATGAATAAATTAAGGGAAATTAAAAATAAATTAATAAGGAATCTAAAAATTGCTAGAAACCAATGAAATGGAAAACATATCGCACCCAAACCCATGGGATACAGCAAAAGCAATCCTAAGAAGGAAATTTATAGCAATAAATTCTCATATCAAACACTTAGATTTCAAATAAACAATGTAAAATTATACCTCAAGAAACTAGAATAACAAGAACTATCTAAACCTAAATTGAGTATATAAAAAGAAATTATAAATGTCGGAGCAGAAATAAACTAAGTAGAGAGTTTAAAAAGGATACAAAAGATCAATGAAACAAAAAGATGCTTTTTAAAAAACAAACAGAATCAACAAACAATTAGGTAGACTAAGAAGAAAGAAAGAAAACTCAAATAAATAAAATCAGAAATAAAAATGAAGACATTACAACTGGTACCACAGAAATACAATAGATCATAAGAGATAGTCGTGAACAACTATAGTTCATTAATTTGAAAACAAAAGAAAAAGATAAATTCCTGGACCCATACAACTTACCAAGATTGAAACATAGAGGAATACACAACCTGAACAAATCAAGAATGAGTAACAAGATTGAACAGTAATAAAATGCCTCCTATCAAGGAAAGCCCAGGAACTGATGCCTTTACTGGTGAATTCCACCCAATGTAGGCCACAAAACAAATCTTAAGTTTTTAAAAATTGAAATAATATTAAGTCTTTTCTTCTGATCACAATGTAATACAACTAGAAATCAATAACAGAAGAAAATTTGGAAACTGTTCAAATATATAGAAATTAAATAGCATTTAAAGAAGAGTGAGTACCAATTCTACTCAAACAATTTCAAAAAATTGAAAAGAAGGGATACTTTAAAACTCATTCTATATGGCCAGCATGCTTCCATATCAAGATCAGAGAAGAATGAACAACAAAAGAATTATAGGCCTATATCTCTAATGAACATTGGTACAAAACCCCTCAACAAAATACTAGCAAACTTAATTCAACAAAACATTAAAAAGATTATTCACTGTGATCTAGTGAGATTCGTTCCAGGGATGCAAGGATAGTTCAACATAAGTAGATCAATAAATATGATGTGTTACATTAACAAAATCAAAGACCATATGATAATTTTAACAGATGTTGAAATATTGTTCTGCAAAATGTAATATTCCCTCATGATTAAAAACTCTCAAGAAACTTAGTATAGAAGCAATGTATTAGAATCACAATCCCAAAAGACACAATCCCAAATGACAAAATGCTGAATGCTGAATCTCTGAAAAATCAAAGTTCTTAAAGATCAAAATCCATAACATCCAAAATCCTGAAAATCACAATCACAGGCTACCTGCATTATGTTAGACAAAAGTATTACACTGTTTTTGTCTTCATGCAGAGGAAAATAGATTTCATTTGAATCCTCAAACCATAATGTCAGATTTGGAATTAAGTGTAATCAAAGCTTCTTAATGTAAAACTCAAGGTCTCACCAATAAAATTTGTTTTTTCCATTCACCCAATGCATTTGGAAGATTATTTAAATGAATAAATTGGCCACAAAACATGGTTATAATGAAAACTTCAGTTGAAAAACATCATTTGCCTGCATTGGCATTCCTTTCAGCTCATGACATTCCATGAGCTTTTGATGAATTAAAGCCACATTGTCCTGAAGAACCAGTGAAGTTATTGACTAATTTGAAATAATTATGTCCAAAGTAGGATAAGAATTAACTGACACAATGGTGTTGCTGTTCAATCACCAGTATTGTTTCTGGCTTTATATGAGTGCATGAGAAATGAATTTTCAGATACCCCAAACAACATAGAAGCACGGTACAGAAGATGGGATAATTTAATAGGGAATGCTCAAGTCGGTGTATATTGTATCAAATAATTTAATAAAGAGCAGTGCCATGTAGAAGATGAATATGAACATATTCTCCAAGGAGAGTTATGTGCTAAAAGAAGAAAAAGCAGCTATTTATCATGCTGCAAGACTTCAAAACATAGTGAATGATTGCAAGAATCATCAGCTCTTATGAATTATTTCTGTGCAATTGCCCACAATTTATTCCTGCAAAACATCATTTCATATGCTTTATTTTCTTTTTAGTTATTTTTCCTTTTTTGAGTTTTTTTTTAATTCACTATTTTAAATTGTCAGCATAATTTTTTCAAAATTCACTATGATAATGTATTTCATCTTTATATCTTTTCCAATACTGGAAATGTGAATTTGTAAACATTTTTGGAGAGTTCTAATCTGTTTTATGCATGTTTGTCAAATCTGACTTCATAAAAGTGCTTTGACTTTTAGGCATTGTGTGTGTGTATGTAAAAATGTTGAAACTTCCTCAATAAATGAAAGGTTTTTTTCTCTTTATACATCTGTATTAGTGAAAGATAAAATTTCTCAAGATCTTAGCTTTCTTGGGAGGTTGGTATTTCTGGAAATGAGGAACAAATAAAGGAATTTAATAAAGTTTCAGGATACAAAATCAGCATATAATAATCAGGTATCTTTTTATATGCTGATAGTGAACTATCTACAAAAGAAATCAAGCAATCAATTTCATTTACAATAGTTACAAAAAGATTAAAATAACTATGAATAAACTTAACCAAAATTCTGAAAGAGCTACACAATAAAAACTACAATACATTGATGAAAGAAATTTAAAAGACCACAAATAAATGAAAAGAAATACTGAAGAACTAATATTGTTAAAATGTCCATATTACCCAAAGTGATCTACAGATTAAATGCAAATTTATCAAACTACCCATGACATTTTTCACAGAAATAGGGAAAAAATCTTAAAATTTATATGAAAATGTAAAAGGCATTGCATTCTTCGACTTCAAAATATACTACAAAGCTATAGTAACAACAATAGCATGGAGATGGCATAAAAACAGATACATAGACCAATGGAAAAGAATAGAGAACCCAGAAATAAATCCATGAATTTACAAGCAACTGATTGTTTGGAAGCTGCCAATAATATTCTTTAATTTAATTAATTAATTCATTAATTAATAATGAGATGGAGTCTCGCTCTATCACCCAGGCTGGAGTGCAGTGGCGCGATCTTGGCTCACTGCAAACTCCACCTCCAGGGTTCATGTCATTCTCCTGCCTCAGCCTCCCACGTAGCTAGGACTACAGGCGCCCCTCACCATGTCTGGCTAATTGCCAATAATATTTACTGGGAAAACAACAGTCTCTTCAATAAATAGTGTTTGGAAAACTGTAACCCACATGCACAAGAATGAAATTATACCTCTGTCTCTCACTATATACCAAAACTATCTTTAAGTGTATTAATGACTTAAATGTTAGACCCAAAATTATGAAACTACCAGAAGAAAATATAGAGAAAATGCTTCATAAAATTAAACTGAGCAAAGATTTTAAAATAAGGCCTTGAAAGCACAGTCAACACAAGCAAAAGTAGACAAATGGGATTTTATTAAACTAAAAAGCTTATGCTCAGGAAAAATAAATAAATAAATAAGGTGTAGTGACAACCTACAGGATGGGAGAAAGTATTTGAAAATTATGCATCTGACAACAGGTTAATATTCACATATATAAAAAATTCAAAAAACTCAAAAGCAAAAATCAGATAATCTGGCTAAAAATGCATACATGGCCTGAATAGACATATTTCCAAAGGAGACATATATAAGGGCAACAGATATGAAAAAATGTTCAATGTCATTAGTCAGCAAAAAAACCACAATGAGATATCATTCCATCACATTTAGAATGGCCACTATCAGAAAGCCAAAAAATAATACATGCTAGTGAGGATACAATGTAAAGAGAACTCTTATACAATGTTGGCATAAATGCAAACTAGTACATCCATTAGAAAACATCATAGAGGTTTCTCAAAAACTAAAAATAGAACCACCATAGGATCCAGCAATCCCACTACTGGGTATGTTTCCAAAGAAAAAACAGTATATCGAAGAGATACCCATGTTTATTGCAGCTTTATTCACAACAGTCAAGATATGAAATCAACCTAAATGTTCATTCACAGATTAATGGGTAAAGAAAATGTTATATATATACACAACAGGATACTATTCACCCATAAAGCAGAATTAAATTCTATCATTTATGATATATTAGACTGTTCTCATGCTGCTAATAAAGAATACCCAAGATGGGTAATTTATAAAGGATAGAGGTTTAATTGATTCACAGTTCCACATGGCTGGGGAGCCTCAAATTATGGTGGAAGGTGAATGAGGAGGAAAGTCACATTTTACATGGTGGCCAGCAAAATAGCTTGTTCAGGGGAACTCCCATTTACAAAACCATCAGATGTTGTGAGACATATTCACTACCATGAGAACAGTATGGGGGACCCCCATGATTCAATTTTCTCTGATTGGCCTCATCCTTGACCCATGGGGATTAGTACAATTCAAGGTGAGATTTGGGTGGGGACACAGCCAAACCATATCATGTGGCAATATGGATGACCCTAGAGTACATTAAGTTAAGTGAAATAAGCCAATCACAGAAAGACAAACACTCCACATAATCTTACTCATATATGGACACTTAAAAACTTAATTTTATAGAAGTAGAGAGTATAATTATTGGTTAGCAGAGGCTGTGGAGGACAGGGGGAAAAGAGAACAGAACAGTTGGTCAACAGGTACAAAGTTACACAGGAAAAATAAAATTTGGTGTTCTATTACACAGTGGGATGACCACAACCAATAACAATGTAGTATATGTGTATTTCAAATTAACTAGAAAAGATTTTAAATTTCGATACCACTAAGAAATAAGAAATAATTAAAGTGATGACTATAGTAATTAGCCCAGTTTGATCATTATGTTATGTATGCCTGTATTTAAACACCACATTGTACTCCATAAATATGTACAATTATTATGGTCAATTATAAATAAAAATAAACAAAAATGATAAAAAATTAAAGTTAAAAAACGAGTGGACCCCAGTTTCTAATCCAACATGTAAGGAATTTAGAAGTTGCCACTCCATCTTACCAATAAAGAAAAAGCTGAACAAAATAAAAAATCAACAACTCATCTTAGATCCCTGGAAGAAGTGAGGCCACAGGACAAACTGCTGCCACCTAAACTGGAGAGACAGTCAGATGCAGACAATCACAACATACCAAATCAGAAACCGTGAGTAGGAACATTCATGGCTATCAGTGCTAGGGAAGGAAAATCTCAGCTGTAGTTGGAAAATTGCTAGAGACTCAATGTAAACAAATATATGAGATTAAAAATTCCAAAACGATCCTGTCATTTGGGAGGGCCCCACACTTTTACAAATTTGACCTCCAGGTGCTCCAACAGGTTCTCATAGTGAATGTCAAAGAAAAATCTTCTGCTTCCAGTAGCAGCAAGGGGAAAAGCAACCATTTAGAAATACTCCAGAATATTTTGTTCTCCTTAATAAGAGTTTCCCTGAGGAGAAACTATCTTACAAGAATCTAACCTATGGGGGACTTATCAGAGCCTAATAGACCTGGAGGAAATGCAACGTCCAAATGTAACTCCCTCTGGTTTTCTATATGGGCGGAAGGGAAATATCAAACTCTAAGCATCCTCTTCTACCTAAGGTGGAGGAAGAGTAAGAAGTACTGGTGAAGTTCACAGTTCAGGTGCATGGGCTTGCCAAAAGAGTAAGACTTAATCACTTTCCCTCCCCCTACACCTTGCCACTACATTACTAAATACCTAACTATTGCAATTCTTTTTATACAGTATATCATGTCCACTTTTAAATAGAATTTCAAGGCATACAAACACAAAATTTTAAAAATAAGTTTGAAATGATTGAACAAGAGTCAGAACCAGAGTCAGAAATAGCAGGAATGTTGGAATTATCAAAACAGGAATTAAAAACAAACAAACAAACAACTACAACAAAAAGTCAGCAACAACTATAAAAATATACTAAGAACTTTAATTTTTTTTTTTTTAAAGTAAAAAATACACAAGAACTAGTGGACTATATAAACAGAGGAATGAAAAATCTAAGAAAACGAGATGGAAATGCCAGAGATAAAAAAACACTATAATAGATATGAAGAATGTTTCTAATGGGCTCATTAGTAGATTGGGTATGGCTGAGGAAAGAATTCCAGAGCATGAGAATATGTCAAAATTTCAACATGTCAAAATGTCAATAAAAACTTCCAAAACTTAGCAGCAAAGTTTGAAAGAAAAGGACTGAAAGAAACAGAAGAGAATATCCAAGATCTGTGGGATGTATCCAATGCAGGATTACAAAAGATGTAACGTGTGTAATAGTTTAGAAAAAGGAAAAGAAAGAGAGAATAGAACAGAAACAATATTTGAAGCAGCAAAGTCTGAAAAATTTCCCCAAATTAATGTTAGACATCAAACTACAGATCCAAGAAGTTCAGAGATCACAAGCAGAATAACTCCCAAGCAAAAAACAAAAACAAAAATACATATAAGCATGTCATATCCAGATTTCAGAAAACCAAAGATTAAAAAAAATCTTGAAATAATCCAGAGAGGAAAAAAAGGAGAAAAATTAAAACAAGTTATAATTTCTTTATTTTATTTACTGATAGGTGTAAACAAAGATGAAAAACTCAAAAATGAGAAACTTAAATGTATAAAGAGCTGGCGGTGTATACTAAAAACAATTAGTTAAATAGAAAAGAATCAATATGTTTTCAATAGCATTCTAAATTGGATTTGAAAGGAATGACTTCATCAGTAAAAGCATTAGAAAAAGAGAGACAGATTTGGAGGTCAATTTACAGATTTAATCCACAAAAATTAGAAAAGAAATTAGTATAAGTAATAACCTAATTTCTTTATCTTCTATAAGGAAGATTTTAAATGATTGTGTCATTCTTTACTTAAAATTAGAGAAGATCCATTTAGAGAATATATTAATTACTTTATCCTGAACACATAAAAGAATGTTCAAGATAGAAACTTTTAAAATAGAGGAAAACTAGGGAATCCTCTTTGTGTAGCTGCAGTTCATTGGTCTCACAAAATAGAAGAAAACTAGAAAAAGACAAAACTCACTGGGAGGAAACAACAAAATACGCCTGGGGAAGGGCAGCTACAGTGTGCTAGGGTGATCTTTTCATTCCTCTCCAATTCAGATTTACACGTGCTCACACTCAGAAGAAGTCACCATAGTGTATACTATAATATTGTTTGTTTCTTTTCTCTATAAGTATACTGTAAACTTTAACTCTAACATAATTGATATATAGTGAGTTACATTTCTATGCTGTCTAGTCCAGTTATCAATCATCTTTAAGCAAACATTTAAATGTTCTAAAATATTTTATATTTTAAAGAATATCATTTATGATTTAAAAACTCTTTTATTAAATATATTCATAGGATGCATCTACATAGTTCACACATAAAAAATAACATGTAAAAAGTATATTCATTCATTACTACTAGAAATGCAAAATGTTACAGCCACTTTGGAAATAAATTTTTTCGGTTTCTTACAAAACTAAGCGTACTGTGACATTATGATCCCCCCATCGTGCTTTTTGGTATTTACCCAAAGAATTTGAAAACATGGCAACATAAAAACCTGCCCACATATGTTTATAGCAGCTTTATTCATAATCGCAAGAACTTGGAATCAACTAAGAAGTCCTTCAGTAAGTGAATGGACAAATAATCTGTAGTACATCTATTCGATGAAATATTCACTGCTAAAAACAAATCAGCAATTAAGTCATGAAGAGATACAGAGGAAACAAATGCACATGACTACATGAAAAAAGCCAATATCATCACCTGTAAACAGACATAGTTTGACTTCTCTTTCTATTTGGATGCCTTTTACTTCATTCTCCTGCCTGATATCTCTGGCTAGGTCTTCCAATACCGCAGATCCTCCTACCTTAGCCTCCCCAGTAGCTGGAACTACAGGCACATGTCACCACACCTAGCTGTTTGTTTTGGTAGAGATAGGGGGCGGTTCTCTCTATATTGCACAGGCTGATTTTGAACTAACTCTTGCTCTCAAGTAATCTGCTCACCTCTGCCTCTAAAAGGGCTCAGATTACAGGTGTGAGCCACCATGCGTGGTGTACCCTCATTTCTTTACTTCATTTTGTGGAACTTTTCACTCATTTTTACCAATTTTGACTGATTTGGACTGTCCTTATAGAATATGTCTCTGTCTTCTTTAAACAATGGTTTGTAGCTCTCCTTGTAGAGATCGTTCACTTATCTAGTTAGCTGTATTTCCAGTTTTTTTGTTTTGTTTTGTTTTGTTTTGTTTTGTTTTGTTTTGTGTGTGTGTGTGTGTGTGGCAATTGTGAATGGTAGTGCCTTCCTGATTTGACTCTTGGCTTGACTGTTGTCAGTCTACAAAAGTCAATGATTTTTGCACATTGGTTTTGTGTCCTGAGACATTGCTGAAGTTGTTTATCAGCTTGAGAAGCATCTGGCCTGAGACTATGGGGTTATCTAGATACAGGGTCATGTCATCTACAAAGAGGGATAGCTTAACTCCCTCTCTTTCTATTTGCATGTCCTTTATCTCTTTCTCTTGCCTGATTGCCCTGGCCAGAACTTTCCAACACTATGTTGAGAGAGGGTGTCCTTTTCTTGTACCAGTTTTCAAGGGGAATGCTTCCAGCTTTTGCCCATTCAGTATGATGTTGGCTGTGGGTTTGTCATGTATGACTCTTATTACTTTGAGGTATGTTTCTTCAATACCTAGTTTATCGAGGGTTTTAACAAAAAGGGATGTTGATTTTTATCAGAAGACTTTTCTGCATCTATTGAGATAATAATGTGGTTTTTGTCTTTAATTCTGTTTATGTGATGAATCACATTTATTGATTTGCATATGTTGAACCAACTTTGCATCCCAGGGATGAAACTCACTTGATTGTGGTGGATAAGCTTTCTGATGTGCTGCTAGATTTGGTTTATCATTGAAAAACATTCCATGCTCATGAATAGGAAGAATCTATATTAAAATGGCCAGACTACCCAAAGCAATTTATAGATTCAATACTATTTCTATTAAATTACTGTTGTCATTCTTCAAAAACCAGAGAAAACTACTTTAAAATTCATATGGAACCAAAAGTAGCCTGAATAGCCAAGGCAATCGTAAGCAAAAAAGGACAAATCTGGAGGCATCATGCTACTTGACTTTAAACTATACTACAGGATGCAGTAACAAAACAGCATGGTACTGGTACAAAAAAAGACACATGGACCAATGGAACAGAATAGAGAACCCAGAAATAAGACCACACACCTACAACTATGTTAGCTTCAACAAGGCTTACTAAAACAAGCAATGGGAAAGGATCCCCTATCCAATAAATGGTGCTGGGATAAGGTTAGCCAAATGCAGAAAATTAAAACTTGACCCTTTCTCTACACCATATACAAAAATTAACTCAGAATGGATTAAAGACTTAAATGTGCAACCCAAAATTATAAAAATTCTGGAAGAAAACCTAGGCAACACCATTCAAGACATAGGCACATGCAAAGATTTCATGGCAAAGATGTCAAAAGTAATTGCAACAAACACATTGATATATAGGATCTAATTAAACTAAAGGGTTTCTGTACAGTAAAGAAACAATCAACAGAGTAAACAGACAACCTACAGAATGGGAGAAAATTTTTGCAAACTATGCATTCGACAAAGGTCTAATATTCACCATGTATGAGGAACATAAAGAAATTTACAAGAAAAAAACTTAACTCCATAAAAAAGTGGGCAATGGACATGAACAGGTACTTTTCAAAAGAAGATATACATGAGGCCAACAAGCATATAAAAAATTGCTCAACATCATTGATCATTAAAGAAATGCAAATTTAAACCACAATTAGACACCATCTAACAGCAAACAGAATAGTTATTAAAAAGTCAAAAAGTAACAGATGCTGACAAGGTTGTGGAGAAAAGGGTATCCTTTACACTGTTAGTGGGAGTGTAAATTACTTCAGCCATCTTGGAAGACAGTGTGGCAATTTTTCAAAAACCTAAAGATAGAAATATCATTTGTCCCAGCAATCCCTTTACTGGGTTTATACCCAAATAAATATAAATGTTTATATTTTAAAGACACATGAATGCATATGTTTATTGTAGCACTATTCACAACAACAAATTCAATGGAATCAACCTAAATGCCCATCAATGATAGACTGGGTAAAGAAAATGTGGTACATACCCACCATGGAATACTATGCAGCCATACAAAATGAGATTATGTCCTTTGTAGGGACATGATTGAAGCTGGATGCATTATCCTTAGCAAACTAACAAAGGAACAGAAAACCAAATATTGCATGTTCTTATTTATAAATGGGAGCTAAATGATGAGAACATATGAACACATAGAGGGGAATAAAACACACTGGGGCCTTATAGAAGGTGGAAGGAGGGAGAAGATCAGATAAAATAACTAAAAGTAACTAATGGGTACTTTATACCTGGGTGAGGAAAGAATCTGAGCAACAAACTCCTGTGACACAAGTTAACTTATATAATTAACCTGCAGTTTATTCTTTATCTTAAAATAAAAGTTAAAAAAGGAATATATCTCTGTTTTAAATTAATGCTAATTGAAGTTATCAGGGATTCTCTCCATTATTCTTTGTTTTTATCTTTGGATGACATCCAGAAAAGAATAGTAATGGTGCTGACTTACGTACTGCGTATGGGTAGTGGAACCAGTAATAAATGTTTGTTAATAATGATTTTAAGTGAGAAGAATCACTTTTAATATTTTGTTGGTGCTTACTTTCACATATCAGCTGCATAGGAGGAAACTACCTTGTGCTCCAGGCTTAAAAGAGTGCTGCATTCAAATAAACACAGTTTCAATCACCACTGATTTACTGAAACATGTAAAAATATCCCCTGAAGTCTCCAGTTGAAAATATATAGTAACGGTTTGGTAATTTTATCCTTTCTTTCCTCATCTGTCTGTTTCCTAGTAACTGTCTGCAAATACCTCTCCTCTCACTCCTCAGCTCAGTCTACATTGAGTTTTGTAGTTTTCTCTTTCTTATTATATCTATATATAGTATTATTTGCTCCTTATAATCTTTCTCATTTCAAATGATAACTGTAGCCTCCCTGGCATCCTCTGATCTTTCTTATTTAACATTCCCTCGATTTTTCACCAGAAAAATCAGAAAAATAAAAAAGCAATGATAGAATTATCCCTAATGGTGGAGTGTGAGGGAGAAAAGACTTAAGAATACTTGTTTGCGATTTTTTTTTTTACCCTTCAAACATATTGAGTTTGCATATAATATTTTAGTAGGTTTGAGATTTTCCTCTATATGACAATGACATTTTCTTGGTGGCATCTTCTAGGTATATATTTCAACCTATTGTCCCTTTATTTTTCTCTATGACTCTAGGAGTTTTCTTCTTTCTCTCTTTTCTATATTTGCTCCCTTTGCCTCCAACTTTTACCTTCATTTCCAGTTTCATAAGTAATTCCTCACACATCTTTTGGTTTCTCACCCTTTCACCTCAAAGTGCAAAATTACTCTTACCTCCCCTCCCAGAAAATTACTTTCTCTTTCATCTTGTACCTTTGGCATTCATTTCCTGTGGGGTTTCATCACAAACAGCAGCAGGTGATGTTAACTGTTTAAAAGCCATGGAGGAAAAAAAAATCACAGACGTCAGTTGCCATGGTTGAAATACATACAGTCACTTCAAGGGCAGTAAATTGTCACAAACAGGTTTGCATTCATTTTCTAACAGTAGTTTGTATCATGTCAGTATATTAAAATGAGAAGATAACCTAAAAAACAGACCAATTGTTTTCCTTAGCATTATTATCACAAATACTGGCAAGAATCAGTGTAGCCAGGGTGTAACTTTGACACAGACAATTTTTGAATCAAGTAACATACTTTTAAGTACAATTCAAAAATTCTACTTGACAGACATCCCTTTTTAAAAACCCTCGCAGTCCTCAGAATCCTTTTAAATGCTAAAGCAATGTCCTAACACTGCTGTTTGAGTTTTTATGGGCCATTAAGTTGAGTGCAAAGTCATAAATTATCTGTAAAAGTTACCCAAATTATAGCTATCTGTGGTTTTTCGATAAAGGCCAAGAATGTGTTTTTTTAAAACACACCCCATTGCATGGAAAACGGCCAATGGTGGAAAATATGTCTACTATTCTACTTATTTAGAATTTTTTGAGTAACTTAAGCATTTCTACCAAACTACTCTTCAATAAAAAAAAATCTTCATTGATGCAAACTTACGATAAATATTGTCAATATTATTATTACTGCTATTCAAAAGAGCATGCCATGTGGGATAGAAAAGTCTCTGCCTTATTGAATTTATTTATTTATTTGGTTTTAAGATTATCTACAAAAAGCATTATAACAAAAACACAATTATTCTTTTAAACTCACAAGATCATAAAACTTCAATCTACCTGTGCTAAGCTAATACAGCTGAGTCTCATTAATATGTTTACCGAGGACATTCAAACATCAAAGATGAAAACATCTGTATTCTAAATCAGCCTTTATTTTATTTAAGAAATAAAAATTATGTAATTCTTTTCATATTTTAAGTCTAACAAATTTCCTGGATCCTGAGGCTTTATGAATTATGACCAAAGCACTGTCAAACTTGCAGACAGCAGGTAAAACTGACAGCAACATTTCTTTTCTAATTAGAATGAATTAAAGTGGGATTATTTGCTGTTTCACTACACATGTATTAAAAAGTTTCTGGAGTAGTATGGCATATCTTAACTAGACTTAAGTAAGAGAAAACAAAAAATATTAAAGAAACTTTTTAAATAATGTTATATATTATTGACTTGTTTTTAATAGTTTATGAAACTGCTCAGAAAACACAATTGGTTGTTTTTGCCCTTAATGATAGAAAACGACGACTGCTACAAATCTGAAATGTGTAACAGTTGTTTTCAAACCTTTTTTTTTTTTTTAAGCAGAGGAATGCTTTTGTTTTTTTACAAATGGAATGTTGCAAAAAGCACTGATCTACGCTTTGGTGAGTGCTACTGCACTATTTGTCAGTAAATCTGAGTGACTTTATACACATATTTACTAACAAATAAATCAACAATAAAAATGATGACAAAGTTTTGTGAATACTAAATTGAAATCAGGTGTTAAAGAAAGATGATTGTGATTTTTTTTAAGCTCAGCCTTCAATTTCTGTGTTTTTTTGTGTGTGCATTGTTTGCCCATTAGTAAGATCATTGTGATCCACCCAAACAGGTAGTTGCAAAGGATAACATTATGGTTATTTTGAGAGCACAGTTTACATTGCACTTTCTGCTTACTGTTCAATTAATCTGATTCAGATGCTAAAAAAGAGTAATGAGATAGATAACTCATGTGTAAGCGTGTAACATTTATAGTCACTAAACATAGCTAGAGTTGCACTTGTTATAACAATAATATATCTTTGGTGTTTATCCATAGTCTTGAGTGACAAAATTAGATGAAATTTCTTTATCACTATATAAATATCGAAGCAATTATATCTATATCTATCTATATCTCTGTAGCTGACAGCATTTGAAATATTCAAAGTAGCTCTTGGTTTTGAGATAGTCTGATATTTTAACATTAGAATATATATATATATATATATATTTGCACTTGCTATTCACATAATTTCAAATAAAAAACTGGAAATATTATATGTATCTTCATAATATTGACTATAATGATAATTTTTCAGCTTGTTTTATGGGATGACTATTTCCCTTAATAGTTAATTTTAGATTTGTTACTGTATTAGTTTGTTTTCACACTGCTATAAAGAACTGCCTGAGACTGGGTAATTTAAAAGCAAAAGAGGTTTAATTGACTCACAGTTCTGAATGGCTAGGAAGGCCTCAGGAACCTAAAATCATGGCAGAAGGCAAATGGGAAGCAAGGCATGTCTT
Source organism: Theropithecus gelada (assembly GCF_003255815.1). Lineage (NCBI taxonomy): Eukaryota > Metazoa > Chordata > Mammalia > Primates > Cercopithecidae > Theropithecus > Theropithecus gelada. Next base: position 79,696,006 of record NC_037676.1, read on the forward strand.
AAGTAGTGGCAGGAGGTGGCGACGGGGGGAATTGCCAAACTTTCAAACCATCAGATCTCACGAGAACTCACTCACTATCACAAGAACAGCACGGGGAAAACTGCCCCCATTATCCAATCACCTCCCACCAGGTCCCTCCCTGGACACGTGGGGATTCAAATTCAAGATGAGATTTGAGTGGGGACACAGAGCCAAGTCATATCATTCCACTCCTGGCACCTCCAAAATCTCATGCCCCTTTTAGAATTCAAAACCAATCATGCCTTCTCAATGGTCCTCCAAGTTCTTAACTCACTCCAGTATTAATTCAAAAGTCCAAGTCCAAAGTCTAATTTGACACAAGGCAAGTCCTTTCTGTCTATGAGCCTGTGAAATAAAAAACAACTTAATTACTTCCAAGATACAATGGAGGTACAGGCATTGGGTAAATATTTCTGTTCAAAATGAGAGAAATTGGCCAAAATAAAGGGGCCACAGGTCACATACAAGTCTGAAACCTAGCAAGGCACTAATTAAATCTTAAAGTCCCAAAATAATCTCGCTTGACTCCATGTCTCACACCTAGGACATGCTAATGTAAGAGGTGGGCTCCCTTAGGTTTGGGCAGTTCCACCCCTGTGGCTCTTCCAGGTTACAGCTTCTGAAGCTCCTTTCAAAGGATGGCACTGAGTGCCTGTGGCCTTTCCGTCTCACAGTGAAAGCTGTAAATGGATCTACTATTCTGGAGTCTGTAGGATAGTGGCCCTCTTCTCATAGCTCCACTAGGCAATGCCCTCGTGGAGATTCTCTGTGTGGGGGCTCCAACCCCACATTTCCCCTCTGTATTGCCTTAGTAGAGGTTCTCCATGAGGGCACTGCCCCTGCACCAGACTGTTGCCCAGACATCCAGGTATTTCCATACATTCTCTGAAATCTAGGTTTCTAAACCTCAACTCTTGTCTACTTTGCATCTGCAGGCCCAACACCACATGGGAGCCACCAATGACTGGGGCTTACTGCCCTCCCCCAACCCCCGTAGCAACAGCCTGAGCTATAGAGCTATACCTTGACCCCTTGTAGCCATAACTGGAGCTGGAGTGGCTGTGACACAGGATGCCATGTCCCAAGACTACACAGAGCAACTGGGCCCTGGGCTCAGCCAACAAAATCATTTTTTTCCTCTTAGGCCTCCAAGACTTTGATGGGAAGGGCTCCCACAAAGATTTCTGAAATGCCCTGGAGGCATTTTTCCCATTGTCTTGGCTATTAACATTTACCTCTTCTGTACTTATGCAAATTTCTGCAGCTGACTTGGCCTTGAATTTCTTTCCTGAAATAGGTTTTTCTTTTCTACCACATGGTCAGCTGCAAATTTTCAAAACTTCTATGCTATGTTTCCTATTTAAACATAAGTTCCAATTTCAGAACATCTCTTTGTGAATGCATATGGCTGTAGACTTTCAGAAAAAGCCAGGTGAACCTTGAAAGTTTTGCTGCATATAAATTTTTTCCACCAGATACCCTAAGTAATCACTGAAGTTCAAAGTTCCATTGATCTCTAGGACAAGGGCAAAATGCTGCCAGTTTGTTTGCTAAAGCATAGCAAGAGTGCTCTTTTCTCAAATTCCCAATAAACTTTTCATCTACATCAGAGACTCCCTCAGCCTGGACTTCATTGTCTATAACACTATCAGCATTTTGGTCACAACCATTTAACAAGTCTCCAGGAAGTCCCCAATTTTTCCTCATCTTGCTATCTTCTTCTGATCTCTCCAAACTGTTTCAATCTCTGCCTGTTATCCAATTCTGAAGTTGCTTCCATATTGTCAGGTATCTTTATAGTAGTTTCCCAAACCCCTGGTATCAACTTTCTGTATTGGTCTGTTTTCACACTGCTATAAAGAACTACCTAAAACTGGGTAACTTATAAAGAAAAGAGGTTTAGGCCGGGCGCGGTGGCTCAAGCCTGTAATCCCAGCACTTTGGGAGGCCAAGACGGGCGGATCACGAGGTCAGGAGATCGAGACCATCCTGGCTAACACGGTGAAACCCCGTCTCTATTAAGAAATACAAAAAAACTAGCCGGGCGAGGTGGCGGGCGCCTGTAGTCCCAGCTACTCTGGAGGCTGAGGCTGGAGAATGGCGTGAACCCGGGAGGCGGAGCTTGCAGTGAGCTGAGATCCGGCCACTGCACTCCAGCCTGGGTGACAGAGCGAGACTCCATCTCAAAAAAAAAAAAAAAAAAAAAAAAAAAAAAAAAAAAAAAAGAAAAGAGGTTTAATTAACTCACAGTTCCACATGGCTGTGGTGGCCTCAGGAAGTTTATCATCATGGCAGAAGGCAAAGGGGAAACAAGGCCTTACATGGCATCAGGAGAGAGAGAAAGGAAAAGGACCACACTTTGAAACCATCAGATCTCATGAAAACACACTCACTATCACAAGTACAGTATGAGCGATACTACTCCCATGATCCAATCACCTCCACTAGGTTCCTCCCATGACATGTGGGGATTATAATTTGAGACGAGATTTGGGTTGAGACACAGAGCCAAACCATATCAGTTATAGGTAGCAACAATGTGGAAACGTTTTCAAAACAGCTTTTTAAAAACATCATAAAAAACAGAGGCTTTTGAAAATTTTTATCATTGCCTTTATATTTTCTTCAGAGCCTACATTTTTTCCTATTAATTAACTTATCCATGTATCAATGAAATATAGTTAGCCCATAGTGGACATTTACTAAATGCTTCTTTAGAAATACTGAAAAACAAAGGAATTAATTATATACAAAATAATTAAAGTATATTTTTTCTTTTGTATACAGCAAGCATTTTTACAAAATTAATGTCCTCTTCATATTTGCTTACATCAATTAACATCAGCAACATGTACATAAAAACCTAGAAAAACTTAAAGGATTAACATAAACTAAATCTTTAAATTTATACATTGAAATGAGCAAACACATATTTCAAAACATTGTATAAATGTTATCTGATTGTATTGAAAAACCCAAATACGTTTATTAAATACAATGAGGTAAATGCCAAGAGTTTTCATGATTTTTCAACAAATTTATGCTGTTTTTCCCTCAAATACAGAATACCATACTTTGAACACTTGTTATTTTCATTTTCAAATTTTAATGTAGTTTGTTAATTATAATTACTAAAACCAACCTTTTCTTATTATAGTAAATATTTTAAGAGATATTTTTTCTCTGCCTTTTATTTTTTTTCAGAATAACATTAGAATTTCACCTGTTCTATATAGAGCTCTTTAGAAAATTTCACTTTGAACATAAGTTACAAAATATAAATTCTAAAAGTTGATAATTAAAATTATTATTTTGTTTAAGTCTTGTATCTGTTTTGAGTGGATTTTATATATGGTATTATCTCACACATGCTGGAATCACTATTATCAAAAAATAGGAATATAAGTTTTGGTGAAGAAGTAGAGAAAATGAAACTCTTGTACACTGTTGGCGGTTATATAAATTAGTAAAGCCATTATGTAAAATAAGAAAGTTCCTCAAAAAGCTAAAAACAGAATTATCATATGATCCAGCAATTCAACTACTGAGTATGTCAAAGGAATTGCATTAGTCCATTTTCATACTCATATAGAGAAATACCTGAGTCTGGGTAATTTATAAGGAAAAAGAGGTTTAATGAACTCACAGTTTCACATGGCTGAGGAGGTCTCACAAACATGATGAAAAGTAATGAAGGATCAATGGCATGTCTTACATGATGGCAGGAAAAAGAGCATGTGCAGAACTGCCCTTTATAAAACCATCACAACTCGTGAGACTTACTCATTATCATGAGAACAGGATGGTATAAACCCGCCCCCATGATTCAATTATTTCCCATCAGTTCCCTCCCACAACATATGGGGATTATGGGAGCTACAATTCAAGATGAGATTCGGGTGGAGACACAGCCAAACCATATCAGGAATTGAAATTAGTATGTTGATGAGATAGCTACATTCTTACGTTCATTGTAGCATTTTTCAAAATAGTCAAGATATTGAATCAAACTGATTGTCTATTAACAGATGAATGGACAAAGAAAATGTGGGGCTGGGCATAGTAACTCACACCTGTAATTCCAGCATTTTGAGTGGCTGAAGTGAGAGGATAACTTGAGGCCAGAAGTTCAAGATCAGCCTGATCAATATAGTAAGACTCAGTCTGTACAAAAAATAAGAAAAACTTAGCCAGGCATGGTGGCACATGCCTGTAGTCCCAGCTACTCAGGAGGCTGAGGTAGGAGGATCATTTGAGCCTCAGAGTTTGGGACTGCAGTTAGCTATGATCAGTCTACTGTACCCTAGCCTGCGAAAAAGAGTGAGATCCTCTCTCTCTAAAATAAATAAATAAATAAATAAAATGGCCTATATAAACAATGGACAACTAATCAGCCTTAAAAAGGAGGAAATTCTCCCATTTGCAAAAATATGGATTAACCTAGCATACATTATGCTAACTGAAATAAGGTAGGTACAGATAGACAAATACTGCATGATCTCACTCATATGCAGAATCTGAAAAAGTCAAATTCCTAGAAGTAGAGAGTAGAATGGTAGTTACCAAAGACTGAGGGTCAGGGGTATGACGAAAGGGTGGATGTTGTTCAGAGGGTACAACTTTTCATTTAGACAGAAGGAATAAGTTTTAGTGATCTATTGCACAGCATGGTGATGATAGTTTTTAATAATGTATATTTTAAAATGCTAAATGAGTAAGTTTTAAATGCTCTCACATTTATATATTAATATAAATTTATATAAATTTATATAAATTTATATATTATAAATTTATAAATTTATATATTAATATATAAATATAAATTAATATTTATACAAATATTAACACGTGTATGAGGTCATGAATTTAAATTATTGTTTTAGCCATTACACAATGTATACATATATCAAAACATCAAATTGGACCTCATAAATATATGCAATTCGGTTTGTTTTGAGAGGAGGCAGAGCAAGATAGCCAAATAGAAGCTTCCACTGATTTGCTTCCCTGCAGGAACACCAAATTGAACAACTATCTACACAAAAAAATACCTTCATAAGAACCAAAAATCAGGGCCGGGCGCGGTGGCTCAAGCCTGTAATCCCAGCACTTTGGGAGGCCGAGACGGGCGGATCACGAGGTCAGGAGATCGAGACCATCCTGGCTAACACGGTGAAACCCCGTCTCTACTTAAAAATACAAAAAACAAACAAACAAACAAACAAACAAAAAAAAAGAACCAAAAATCAAGTGAGTAATCACAGTACCTGGTTTTAACCTCTTATCACTGAAAGAGGCACTGAAGAGGGTAGTAAAGACATTTCTGAATTGCTGATTCTACACTTCCTCCATCCCCTGGCAACAGCTATGTAGCATGGATAATCTGTGGTTTTAGAGGAAGGAGAGCAAAATGATTATGGGAGTTTGCAATGGAATTCACTATTGCTCTGTCAAAGCAGAATACAACAAGGAGCAGAACTCAGACAGCACCCACAAAGGGAATAATTAGAACAGCCCTAGCCGGAGGGAAATCACCCATCCCAGCAGTCAGAACCTGAGTTTTGGCAAGCCTCACTACTGTGAGCCAAAGTGCTCTGGAATTCTAAATAAACTTGAAAGGCAGTCTAGGCCACAAAAACTGAAATTCCTGGAAAAGTCCTGGTGCTGTGCTGGACTTGGAGTCAGTGGATTTGAGTGGCACATGACCGAGTGAGACACCAGAGAGGGAGGCCAAGAGAGTCCTTGAGTCACTCCTACCCCAACCCTAGACAACGGAGTTGCTGGCTTTATGTGTGACCCAGCACATTCCAAGTTGTGGTAGCGATACTCCTTTTGCTTGAGAAAACGAAAGACTTTGCCTTTTAGTTTACATACCAAGTTGGCCACATGGGGGTAGAGCACCAAGCAGACTTTTGGAGGCCCTGATCGCAGACCTTGGCTTTTGGATGGCATTTCTAGACCTTTCCTGAGCCAGAGAGGGAACCAACCCACTGCCCTAAAGGGAGAGTCCAAGGCCTGGCAACATTCACTACAAGCTGACTAAAGAGCACTTAGGCCTTGAAAGAACGTTGGTAGTAGCCAAGCAATACTTACTGTGGGCCTGGGGTGGAGGTGCTCATAGGGAGAGGCTCCTATGATTGTAAAACTGGGAAGGAAGAGGGGAAAGAACTTTGTCTTCTGGCTTGAATAACAGCCCAGCTGCAGCAGACTAGAGAATCAGGTAGATACCTAAGGTTTCCAACTCCAGGCCCTGGCTCTCAGACGGCATCTCTGGACCCATGAAGTACTGGGGGAAACTTACCACCCTGAAAGAAAGGAAACAAGCCTGGCTGTCTTTACAAAATGTTGATTGTAGAGCCTTAGGACCTTGAGTGAACATACGCAGTAGCCAGGCAGTGGTTGTCATAGGCCTTGTGTGAGACCCAATGCTGTTCTGACTTCAGGTCTGATCCAACACAGTCCCAGTGGTGGTGGCCGCAGGGATAATTATGTCACCTCTCCCACAGTTCCAGGCAGCTCAGCACAGAGAGAAAGACTTGGTTTGTTTGGGAAAATGTGGGGAAGAGAATAAGAGTCTGTGCCTGGTAATCAAGAAAATTCTGCCATATCTATCCAAGACCACCAAGTCAGCACTTCTATGAATCCGCAAGAGCCATAGCATTACTCAGCTAATGGTACCCCTAACGCAGATGTGGCTGTACTGACAAAAAATTTAGATGACAACACCTAAGTCATTTTTAATATATCTGGAAAACCTTGCCAAGAAGAATGTGTAAGAATAATGTATCAGAGTCTCCTACCAACAGAATGGATCAAGCGGAAAAAAGAATTAGTGAGCTTGAAGACTAACTATTTAAAAATATAAATAAGAAATGAAAGACAAAAGAAGAAAAAAGAATAAAGCACACCTACAAGACATAGAAAATAGCCTCAAAAGGGCAAATATAAGAGTTATTGTCCTTAAATTGGGGGTAGAGAGAGAGACAGGGGTAGAAAGATTAATTAAAGTGATAATAACAAAGAAACTTCCCAAACCTAGAGAAAAATATCAATATACAAGTAGAAGAAAGTTATAAAACAACAAGCAAATTTAACCCAAATAAGAATATCTCAAGGCATTTAATAATTAAACTTCCAAAGGTCAAAGATAAAGAAAGGATAATAAATACAGCAAGAGAAAAGAAAGAAATAGGATACAATGAAGCTCTAATACATTTGGCAGCAGACTTCTCACTGGATTCCTTAAAGAACAGAAGAGAGTGGCATGATATATTTAAAGTACTGAAGGAAAAAAAACCTTTTGTCTTAGAATGGTATGTCCCATGAAAATATTCTGCAGACATGAAAGATAAAGACTTTTTCAGATAAGCAATAGCTAAGGCATTTAATTTGTCTGTCTTATAAGAAATGCTAATGGGAGTTCTTCAATATGAAATAAAAGGACATTAATGACCAATAGGAAATCATCTGAGGGTACAAAATTTGCTGGTAATAATAAGTACACAGAAAAATACAGAATATTAGAACACTGTAATTGTGGTGGGTAAACTACTTATTCTTGAGTTGAAAGATAATAATGCATTTTTTTTTTTTTTTTTGAGACAGAGTCTCGCTCTGTCGCCCAGGCTGGAGTGCAGTGGCCGGGTCTCAGCTCACTGCAAGCTCCGCCTCCCGGGTTTACGCCATTCTCCTGCCTCAGCCTCCCGAGTAGCTGGGACTACAGGCGCCCGCCACCTAGCCGGGCTATTTTTTTGTATTTTTTAGTAGAGACGGGGTTTCACTGGGTTAGCCAGGATGGTCTGGATCTCCTGACCTTGTGATCCACCCGTCTCAGCCTCCCAAAGTGCTGGGATTACAGGCTTGAGCCACTGCGCCCGGCAATAATGCATATTTTAAAGAACTACAACAACCTTTAAAGACATAGGCAGGACAATAATAAATAAATAGAAACAAAAAAAGTTTAAAAGTGGGGGTGGGTGTAGAGGTAAAGGAAAGAGGTTGTATTAGTTTTTTCTTTGTTGGTTAGTTAGTTTATTCAATCAGTGTTAAGTTCTCATAAGTTTAAAATAGTGAGATAAAAGATATTATTTGAAAGTCTCATGGTAACCTCAAATCAAAAAAGTTCAACATATACACAAAAAATAAATGCAAGAAGTTAAAACATACACCAGTGAAAATCACATTTAGTAAAAGGAAGGCAAGAAGGAAGAAAAGAAGGAAGAGCAAACCACAAAGCAATCAAAAAACAAATAATAAAATTTCAGGAGTACGTCCTTATTCATCAGTAATAACATTACATGTGAATAGACTAAACTCTACAGTTGAAAGACAGAGGGCTGAATGGATTTAAAAAGAAAGATCTAATAATCTGTTGCCTACAGGGAACACACTTGACCTATAAAGACACAAATAGACTAAAAATAAAGGCATAAAAAGCAAATGAGATCAATAAACAGCAAAAGTAGCTAGCTATACTTAGACAATATAAATTTCAAGACAAAAACTATAAAAAGAGACAAAGAGATTTGTTATATATTGACAAAGAGGACAATTCAGCAAGATAATATAACAATTGTAAATGTATATGCACCCAGCACCGAAGCACCCAGAAATATAAAACAAATATTATTAGCACAAAAGAAAGAGATAGACCCCAATACCATAATAGCTAAATACTTCAACACCTCACTTTGAGAAATAGAGAGATCATCTAAACAGTAAATCAACAAAGAAACATTGGAATTAACATGCACTATAGACCAAATTGACATAATAGATATCTACAGAACATTTAATCCAACAGCTGCAAAATACACATACTTCTTCCCAGAACTTGAATCATTCTCAAGGATATACCGTATGTGAGGTAACAAAACAAGTCACAAAACATTCAGATAAGTTGAAATAATATCAAGTGTCTTCTCTGACCACAATGTAATAAAACTAGAAATTTGGAAACTATACAAACACATGGAAGTTACACAATATGTTTCTGAATGACCAGTGGGTCAATGAGAAATTAAGAAGAAAATTAAAAACCTCTTGAAACAAATGAAAATGAAAACACAATATATCAAAACCTATGTAATACAGCAAAAGCAGTACTAAGAGGGAAGTTTATATCTATGAGTAACTACATCAAAAATTAGAAAGCTAGGAATTAGAAAAGCAAGAAGAAGCCAAACACAAAATTAGCATACTAAAAATCAGAGCAGAAATAAATAAAATTTAAATGAAGAAAATAATGCATGAGATCAATGAAATAAAAGTTGGTTTTGAAAAGACAAAATTTATAAAAGATCTTTAGTCAGACTAATAAAAAAAAGAGAAGACCCAAGTAAATGAAATCAGAAATGAAAAAGAAGACACTGTAGCTGATACTGAGGGATTTAATGGATCTTTAGAGGTTATTTGTGAGCAACTATATGCCAATCAGTTGGAAAACCTAGAGGAAATGGATAAATTTCCAGAGAGATATGACCTACAAAGATTGAACCATGAAGAAATACAAAACCTTGAACACACCAATAGCAAGTAAAAATTGAAGCCAACAAGTATTGAACAGACCAATAACAAGTAATAAGATTGAAGCCATAATAAGAGTCTCTCAGCACAAAGAAGCCCGGGACCTGATGGCTTCACTCCTGAGTTTTAACAAACATTTAATGAAGAAATAATGCTGGTTTAACTCAAGCTATTCCAAAAAATAAAGAAGGAGATTATACTTACGAAGTCATTCTACAAAGCCAGTATTACCCTGATACTAAATCCAGACAAATACATGTAAAAAAATAATAAAAATAAAAATAAAAACTGTAAGTCAATATCCCTGATTAAGATTGGTGCAAAAATCCTCAAAAACAACATATGATCATTTCAATAGATGCTGGAAAAACTGTCAGTACAATTTAATATTCCTTCATGATAATCCCCTGCCCCTCCTCCTAAAAAAAATGGGATAGAGGGAACATATGTTAACATGATAAACGCCATGTAAGACAGACCCACAGCTAGTATCATACTGAATGGGGAAAAAGTAAAATCCTTACCTCTAAGGTATGGAAAACAAGGATTCCAATTTCCACCAGTGTTATTCAACACAGTACTGGAAGTCCTAGATAGAGCAATCAGACAAGTGAAAAAACTAAAGGGCCAAACTGGAAAGAAAAAATAAAATTATCCTTATTTGCAGATGATATGATTGTATATTTGGAAAGGCTAATGACACCATTAAAAAAACTATTACAACTCATAAACAGATTCAAGAATGTTTCAGGATACAAAATCGACATACAAGAATCAGTAGCATGTCTATATACCAAGAGTAAACAATCTAAATCCAAAATCAAGAAAGTAATCCCATTTATAATAGCAACAAATACAATTTAATACTTAGAAATCAAGCAAAAACATCGAAAGAGCTCTACAATGAGAACGGTAAAACATTGATGAAAGAAACTGAACAGAACACACAAAAAATGGAAAGATATTTCATGTTCATAGATTGGAAGAATCAGTGTTAAGATATTTATACTGCCCAAAGTAATCTACTGATCAATGCAATCCCTATCAAAATACCAATTATATTTTTTACAGATGTTAATAAAAATCCTAAAATTTATGTGAAACCCAAAAAGACCCAGACTAGTCAGTTATCCTGAGCATAGAGAACAAAACTGGAGAAATCAGATTACCTAATTTTAAATTACACTACAGAGCTATAGTAACCCAAACAGCATGGTACTGGCATAAAAACAGACATACAAGCAAATAGAACTGAATAGAGTACCAAGAAACAAATCTATATGCCTATATTGAACTCATTTTCAACAAAGTTGCCAAAAACATACACTGGGAGAAAGGACAGTCTCTTCAAAAATAGATGCTGGGAAAACTGGACAGCCATATGCAGAGAAATTAAACTAGAGCCCTGTCTCCTGTCATACATAAAACCAAATCAAAATGGACTAAAGACTTAAATCAAAGACCTGAAACTATGAAACTACTAAAATAAAACATTGGGTGAATTCCTAAGACATTGGGCTGGGCAAATATTTCTTGAATAACACCCCGTTAAGTACAGGCAACCAAAACAAAAATGGACAAATGGGAACATATCATGTTGGATTAATAACCACAATATATAAGGATCTCAAATAAGACTATAGGGAAAAAAAAATAATCTGATTAAAAATGAGCAAAATCTCTGAATACACATTTCTCCAAAGAAAACAGATGGATCGCAAACAGGTATGTAAAAACATGCTTAACATCATTGATCATCAGAAAAATGTGAATCAAAAGTACAATGAGATATCATCTTACCCTAGTTAAAATTGCTTTTATCCAAAACATAGGCAATAATAAACGCTAGCATAGATATGGCAAAAAGCGAACACTAATATATTGTTGGTGGTAATGTAAGTTAGTACAATTACTATGGAGAACATTCCATTTTTCACCAGAAACTGCCTCAAAAATCTAAAAATGAAACTTCCATATGATCCAGCAATCCCACTTCTTGGTATGTGCTTAAAAGAAAGGAAATCAAGCCTGGGCGCCGTGGCTCACGCTTGTAATCCCAGCACTTTGGGAGGCCGAGGTGGGCAGATCACGAGGTCAGGAGATTGAGACCATTCTGGCTAACAAGGGGTAGAAACCCCGTCTCTACGTAAAAAAAAAAAAAGGAAAAAAAAAAAATTGCTGGGCGTGGTGGTGGGCACCTGTAGTCCCAGCTACTCAGGAGGCTGAGGCAGGAGAATGGCATGAACCCGGGAGACAGAACTTGCAGTTAGCCGAAATCGTGCCACTGGACTCCAGCCTGGGTGACAGAGCAAGACTCATTCTCAAAAAAAAAAAAAAAAAAAAAAAAAGGAAATCAATATACTATGGAGATATCTGCACTCCCATGTGTGTTGCAACACTATTCCCATAGCCAAAATTTAGAAGTAACTTAAGTTTCCATCAACAGATGAATGAATAAATGTGGTACATCTACACAATGGAGTACTATTCAGTCATAAAAATGTATGAAATCCTGTCATTTGCTACACAATGCATGGAACTCGAGGTCATTATGTTAAGTGAAATAAGCTAGCACAGAAAGACAAACTTTGCATGTTCTTATTTATTTTGGGGAACTAAAAATCAAAACATTTGAACTCATGGGGATAGAAAATAGAAGGATGGTTACCAGAGACCAGTAAGAATAGTGGTGGAGGAGAAGTGGGTATGGTTAATGAATACAAAAAAAAAAAAAAAAGTAGATAGAAGGAATGAATAAGACCTAATATTTGACAGCACAGCAGGGTGACTACAGTCAACAATAATTTACTGTATATTTTTAAATTACTAAAAGACTATAAATGGATTGTTTGTAACAAAAAGAAGTGTATATGCTTGAGGGGATGGATACCCCATTTACTCTTAATGTGATTATTATGCATTGTTTGCATCTATCAAAATAACTCATGTATCACATAATTATATACACCTACTTTGTACCTAGAAAAATGAAATATAAGTATATTCAATTATTATTTGTCAACTAAAATATTTTAAGAAAAAAATCACCCTTCTGTGTTGTTTTGATTTTGTTGTTTAAATTACACTACATTAAATGTTGTGAGCAAGTTGCTTTACTTTCATATTTTTTTACCAGTTAATGTGAGCTATTTAGTATTGGTCACAGTAATTTTTTTGTTTTTTTCTCAAACTTGATAACTCTTGTTACCCTCACATCAAATAGTCTTCTAAAATTTTCTTAGTAATCAATAACTCTTCTTTAACTTTAAAGGCATTTCACCTCAATAAAAAAAGTAAAATTTACTAAGTATATAACTCAAACTATCCATGTTGAAATAAATGCTAAAGGTAATCATGAGGCAATTTATCCCCTCTCCAGCTTTATTTGTTACTGAACAATGCTCAGGATAATATCCATTAAGCAAGTACCCTTAAGCTTTGCTCTCATTTTATTGAGCCAAAAGCATAAGAAATACAGATTTTTAAAAATTAAATTACACTTTTACGAAATTTGATTGGGACTTCTGCAGAATGCCAAAACTACCCTTGTGGAGACACAGACCCAGTAGAAAACCGCTTGAAAACTATTCCCCTGATGGAGTAGCAAATTGTGTTTCATGAGGACGACTGTTCAGAACTAATAAGAATTAGAACAATTGCCATTTACTAAGCATCGTTAGCTTGTCTCTGACTTCTATTATTACATTTTTGAAAGTGGATACAGTTCTGCCCACTTTGCAGACGTGGAAACAGGTTCTGATAAATTAGGTTATTGACTGAAATATTAAATGGCAAACTCAGGATTTGTAGGTAGGTCTTTCTGATTCCAGTGTTTATGTTATTTCTTCCTTTTCCACCAAATACACTTATGAGGTTTTCTTCACGTTTATGAGGTAAAACACAGGTATTATATATTTTTCAATTATTATAGACATATTAAATGTAGCATTATATATTTATATTTGCAATTAACAATATTTTAACAACATAAGATTGTATTACATAGTGTTTTACAACACACTTTTTTTCACGGAGCAATTACCTTGGGTAACGTTTTAAAGGCTTTGATAGTCTTTCATCTGACAGTGTATCATCATCTAGCAATCTCAGAATTCATGAACTGTGGTTCAGATTTTTTATGCTTGCTTTTAAGTAATGTCAGCAACAGAAAGGGAACTTACACTTATTTATTGTCCATTCTGAAATATTAGGTATTTTAAATATTATTAAAAATACTAGCTGTGCTGGAAAGAATTCATAAACACCTGTGATATATGAAATATAATTAAATTATGAATATTTGTTGGTTATAGAAAGAATTTTAAATGTAAAATTGATTACAGAGATTGGTGGAAATACAATTCCTTAAGTAACAAAACAAGCATGTGTATTGTATCAGTGATATATGTACCACTAAATATTTCATATATTTAAAAACTTGATGAAATTTATCTTAGACCTTAGATATATTTTAAGCATCCTTAATATTTTCATTAAGAACTTGACTGAAGTATATACAACCCCAAATACATTAACAGGTCACAATATTGTAGGTTTCAATAGGTGGGAATAATTTTATTAAAGACAGGAAGTCACGTGTAAGTAGTTGCTTCTAACAGTTATATTACTTAAAATGGCTTTGTTTGGAAACTTTTCTATGGGATCTCAGAGTATTTAAACAGTAGGAATGTTAATGAGGGGAGTTTTACTAGGAGAAAGATACAGTGGAAACAAAGTATTTTACTCTTCATTCAGTTTATTTTTCACCTTTTGATGGCCTTTTTCTTGAAGTCTCTGAAATACTATTAATAATATAAAATAATTAGTTTAAATTAAACAAACATTAAAGATTTTTAAAATTAAATAATAAATGAAATAATAGAGTTTTGTATCAGAAAAATTGTAATTTATACTGGTGTTTCAGTTATCTCTTGCTGCCTTACAAACCTCCCAAAATTTCGTGCTTAAAGAAACCCAAACATTATTTATTTGCTTACAATTTTGCAACTTGGCAGTGCCTGTCTGGGCCTGTGCTTTATGTGGTTTGATTGAGGAAACTCAGCTAGGGCTGCATGAGCCACAATAGCTTCATTCACGTATGTGATATCTCAAGTAAGATGACTATCATGGCTAGAGGTTGGCTGAACTTCTTTCTCTTCCTTCTTAGTCACTCATTCTTCAAGCATCCTTCTTTCCACTCTTGTCTCAGCAGCAGTGTAGCTAGGCTGCTTCACATGGTGGCTGTTGTTCAAGAGAAAAAAATGTGTGAGCTGGCAGGCTACTTAAGACTTGAACTAACAAAATAACACTTTCTACCATATTCCGTGGGTCTTGGTCAAAACAAATGACAAAGATTGCCAAAATACAAAGGGAGAAGAAATAGAGTTCTCCCCTTTGTGAACAGAACAACATATACCTACAGGAATGGGAAAAGTTTTTGGTAGTCATCTTCGCACAAGATCCATCACAACTGGTTAAAAAGTAGGTTCATATTCTTGTTCTGTCGATGGTTAGTTGAGTGGTCTTCGGTAAAGTTTTTTAACCTCTCTAAGCTTCAGAGTTCCTAACCACAAAAATAGTATACTAGTAATCTTTATTTCAAAACGTTGTTGTAAGAATTAAATGACATATATACATACAACCTTAAATACACTGCTAGCCACATGATACATTTCAATAAATAAGAATTATTATAAAAACAAAATATGCAATTTGCATTAACCTCAAAACCATTTTAATATAATTCAGATTTATAGAAGGCACTGGTTTAAGAGAATAGCATGGGCAAGCAAGATTTAAGTAAATAAAAATGTTTTCATTTTTAGCCCTGAAAAAGTTTGTTTTCATAATAGATTCCCTCTACATTTTATATGATATCCAGAAGAGTAAGGTTGAAAATTGCAGCATGAAATTGGCAGAGGCATATCTGCTCAAAAATATTTGTGTACACATTGCTTGACCAGCATAATTGCTAGGTATTAAATTCAACGACGAAACTATTCAGATGGGTAATTATAAAGAAAAATTAAGAAGACTTCATTTTAAGATGTCCAGACACTATTGTAAAGTAAACACATCAGAGATTATAGTAATGCTTTTTCACAAACCAACTACTTCCCAATAAATTAATCTATATAATAGATATTAAATTTTTCTTCTTACTACATACACATTTTATCAGATGCCTGAGGTCCAAAAAAGTCAGTATAAAGATAATCTATTAAAATACAAATTTAATAGATTACATTTTAGTCTGAAGGTTTTCTACTATTCCCCATCCTAAACTCCCCCTGAATCAAGAAGCCAGATTTTTGTTTTTCTTTGCCTTAGGGAAAACTAGATTAAAAGCAAAAGATGCTTAAAAACAATCACAATTTCTGGCTATTAAAAGACAGCTTTATTGAGAATTTTATGCTATGTTGCTTAAGTGGGAGAAGAGAGTAGGAAAAAACAGAGTAAAAAGGTAGAAAAGAAAATTTCAGCAAAAAATACAAAGAGATGATGTTTCAGTTTTCTTCATACTTGCCCTGAACCCAGGAAACTGTGTAAATGGAGAATTCAAAGCCTGATTCTTTTGAGAAAGAGTCTTGCTCTGTTGCCCAGGCTGGAGAACAGTGGTGTCATCACAGTTTACTGCAGCCTTGACTTCTCAGGCTCAATGGATCCTCCCACCTCAGACTCACAAATAGCTGGGACTACACGAGTCCACCACCATGCCTGCCTAATCTTTGTATATTTTTGCAGAGTTGGGATTTCGCTATGTTGCCCAAGTTCATCTTTAACTCCTGGGCTCAAGTGATCCTCCCACCTTGGCCTCCCAAAGTGCTGGGATTACAGGTGTGAGTCACCGTGCCCTGCTAAGAGATCTTGATTTTTCCTTGTGTAGGTCCATATTTTTAGAACATCTGTGATAGTCTCAAATGAGCTACAATGTGTTATATGGTCAAGAGATAATGCTGAATTTCCTTTAAATGAGAATTTATCCTGAAAGAAAAGGGTAACTTTAGTGCAAATCCAAGGCTTGGGTGGTATTGGGGAGATACCGATTCCAGCTCAGGGTGCTGCTGAAAATTTGAAGCACTCTCTGAGTAAGGGGACGTGTGCTTGGGAATAACAGTTGCATGTGTGAATGTGAGCTGAAGGATAGGACCTGAAGCACGGAATATGGGCTTTCAGCTTGTGCAGGGTGGTGTACAAGGGTATTCCTGCAACAACAGGCAATGCCATGTAAGAGGCATTGACCAGTTCTCAGTAGCAATGCTAAATGTTTGATCCGATGTTATTTTTCTATGTTGCTTCAAGTGTGTCCTAAGTCTTTGCTCTAAGCAAGTCCACTCCTTTTTTTATATTTTGCTGGATGTGTATGAAGACCAGAATGAAACAACTAGAATGGATGCTATTTGTGTAGAAGTGTCTCAAACAAATTACATAGAACATATCAGCTGACTATGATATGATGAAATGAGATTATAATAACAAAAGTACAAATTGAAAAGTGTTACCACACAAAGGATAAAAATTAATTCTCGGCCAGGTGCAGTGCCTCAGGCCTGTAATCCCAGCACTTTAGGAGGCTGAGGTGGGTGGATTGTTTTAGGTCAGGAGATCTAGACCAGCCGGGCCAACATGGTGAAATCCCACCTCTACTAAAAACACAAAATATTAGCTGGGCGTGGTGGCGGGCACCTGTAGTCCCAGCTACTGGGGAGGCTGAGGCAGGAAAATCACTTGAACCTGGGAGGCAGAGATTGCAGTAAGCTGAGACTGTGCCGTTGCACTCCAACCTGAGTGACAGACTGAGACTTTGTCTCAAAAAAAAAAAAAAAAAAAAAAATTATTCTCACAGAGTCCTGTTGATACATACTACTTTTTAACTTCATTTTACAGTTCAAGAAATAGATGTTAAAGTTAGAACACTAGGTCGAGGGAATACATAGGGGCAAGTTTGAAATTTGAACCTAGATTTAAAAAAAAAACATGATCTGTCCACTTAGCTACCTTGTAATATGTATTAAATATTGTATCTTACAATGGTTAGAATTGAAAAACTGTTTATTGGTATTATGTAAAGTAGAAAAGTATTCATTTTTATACTCAATTTTTGTATTTAATTTAGTTTGTTTTATAGTTGATAATGTCTAAGATACATACAAATGTATTTGTGTGTGTATACACAATAAGAAACCAAGCATTTTTTCTATTGGATTCATCTCTTCATCTTAGGCAGTGATACATAGTAGGCATCCAATCAATATTTGAGTTGTTAGCAATTCAAATAAATGTTTGCAGGCTATTGGGTATTACATATTCATAAATATCCTTTTGACAGACTGTCAGGAAATATGTAAAAAAGTTATCACTGTTTATATCTAGGTTATAGAATTGTGGAATTTTGTTATTTTAATTTTAATTTTATTTAAATATTTTCTTCAACAGGGATATCTTTATCATCAGAAAAATATTTTAAAATGTAAATAAAATTACAAATCCAACTTACAACAAAAATCATGTGATAGGAGAAGCACAATAAAATTTCGGCCATAGGCGTGCAAAAAAATAATCCATGCAATGTCAATTAACTGACTGATTCTCACTATATGGAATACTAGAATAATTTACACTGAAATTCAACATATCTAATCTGAAAACCCAATGAACCATAGTCTTCAACAGTGTTGGACAACTTATTTAGTCCATTTGAGGAAGATTATTTATCTGTTAAGAAAGGAACTCTAACGATGACCAGGCAGGATTTGGTAGAGGTTTAGAGCTGTTTGTAAAAACTTTGTTATTGTTTAGCATAGAGCAGGCACTCAATATATGTTGCCTGTTATTATACTTACAAGAAATAGTTAATTCTTTAAAAATGCTTATGATGTATATGTATATATTTATAATAGTAGATATGAAGGCCTTGAAACATCACCAATTTTGATCTAAAGAGTTAATATTTCTATTATCTTAAATATTGAAGCACATGTTGCTTTTGAATGTTTGCTACCGCTGATTTAACTTCCCGCATCAACTGAGGTACCGGAAAAACTGCAGTGTTGAGAGTATATGAAGAAATCATGCTACTTGCTGCTGTATGTGCCCACTTTTGAAAAATATATTATAAGTCAAAAGCCAGAAATGAATATTTATAAGAAGACATGGTCTGTCTGCATAATCACACATGGAAATCAATGTCTTTATTTCAATAATTAAGTCAAGTAGCCACACATGTTTATTTGAATGTTTAGTACACTAACTGTGTTATAACTTAAATATGCTCATGTGGTGAAATGGTTTATTTTACAGACACTCGTTTAATTGACTCTGGCATTTCACATTCCTGTGTATGTAATGCATTGACCTGGACTACGTGATTAATAAAATGTATCCAGTATTTTCTCTATTTCTTATTCTTTCTTTTCAAGGCAGAAAAGGAAATTAAATACATCAAAACCTTTTCACCTTTGTAATTTTGAAACTTATGCTTTAAAAGAGAGTTTTTTTCTTTTAAGTTTAACCTTAGTTACTGAACTATGCGTATCAGTTGCAGCTCACATATCTATTAAGAATAGAATAATGTGTTATAGATTAACCAAATGCACATGGAACATTCACATTCTGGTAGTTATAAGTCATAAGTTTCAATGCTCTGACTTTGAACTTACAAGATTTCAGGTACAATTGTACCCTAATTGCAGGATTGTGTTGCTCTTTTATTTCAAGCTTTAGAACTAATGAGAGATAATTATACCATAAAAAGACACTCTCAAAAAAAAAAAAGGAGAGATTCTCTATGAACAATATTACCAGATTTTGAGCATACAATATGTTTCTTATTCAGACCTATACTGCCAAGTCCTTGAATACTTAAATTAATGGAATGTTAAAGTACTTACTTGCTCTTTTATATGTGTTTCAATTTACTTAAGGGCTCCTTTAGTGTAAAACCTGGTATCTTACATTTGAAATAAGAAGAAACAGATAAGCTCACTTGGGAGATAATTCAGAGTTCATGAGCTTCAACCGATTGAGAGACAAATAAATAAATCATAATAGCAACAAAAATGTACAGCAACTATATATAGTCAATCATATTTAAGGACCTGGAAGCAAAACAACACTAAAATGGTCTATTTTGAATAGATGGGCTAACAAGAATATATTCTCTAGACTTAGTGCACCATTATGAACAACAAAAGGCACCCTGGGTTTCTGAAAACTAATTCCCGCTGAAAATAGTTTTGTTAATTGTGGTTTATAGTATGAGTGATGAAAAAAAAGGATTTCATGTGAAACATAACTACTACATAAGATTTCAGAATGGGCCAAGCTTAGGTAACTAACTTTGCAAAGTGATGAATTCCATCCTCCTAGGTTTTCTTGTCTGGAATGCCCTCCATCATCCTACCTTTCATCCTTCCATAGCTCAGGGTCTTATTAAAGTTTCTGTGAGGGTTTTCTCAATGAAGCTAATGTTTGCCTACCTATTCTGGAACTTTTCTAGCAATTTATCACATACATGAAGCCTGGAACATAGCTAGAGTTCTATAAATACCTTTCTTAAGTACACAAATAAATGTGCTTTTGGGACACAGGGAGAAAGTCTTATGTTGCAGAGTGCTTTATGTGGCCTTGCTTAATAACTATTGATGCCTGTCACGTGCTTCATAAATGGGTCACCGAAAAGAACCCAGTATCACTTTTGTGGTTTTTCTGCCAAAAATGCATACCCTGAATCTAGCAATGAGAAAACATCAGACAAACCCAAATTGAGAGAAATTCTAGAAAACAAATGGCCTGTGCTCTTCAAAATGTTAAGGTCATAAAAGATCTAAAAACATACATTTTAATGGAAATACTGAGAAACTCATCCAGATTTAAGAAGATTAAAGAGACATGACAACTAAATGCATCAAGTAATTCTGGGTAGAAGTGCAGACCAGGAATGGGAGAAATGGTGACTTCTATTTGAATAAAAGTGTGTAGCTTATATAATAGTATTACATCAATATTATATCATATATCAGTATATGATGCTATTGATATAATACACTGATATAGTTCAATATAATATTATACTATGTATCAAATAATATACTATTGATATAATACACTGATATATTATCGATATAATTGATATATAATATATAAGTATCATATCAATATTATGTACTATATAGTAAAATATAATGTACAATAGTATTATATCTATAATATATTAGTATTATATTAATATTAATTCTTGGGTTTTAATAATTAATAATTATGATGTGGTTCTATAAAAGAAGATCAAAATTTTTATAAATACACATCGATGTATTTAGGGGCAAAGGGTCATTATACATGCAAATAGTTTTCAGGAAACAAATATCAGAAACAGTCCAGGAAACCAAAGTACTTGGGCAGGATTGGGAATAGAGAGAGAGGGAGAAAAAAAAGCAAATGTGATAAAATGTTAACACTGGGAAGCTGGATAATGGGCATAAAGGAATAGTTTAAACTAGTTTATTCAAGTTTTATTAAGCCTACAATAAATTAAATATAAAATTTTACATAAATTTTGATAAAAGCAAGCTAAATTTTATACCTCTTTTCTTAGTTATCACAAAGGAATGACATGTGCTCTTCTTAAGCCATCCTGACTGCTCTAACATCCCTGCTTCCACTAAAAATACTGATGGCCAAATTCACAAACAAGAGACAAGATGGAAACTGATTGATTTCACACCAGTAAGGTTGAAATTTAAATGGGTAGTTTTTTGGAAGAGATCCCATTAAGGGAGGTTATTTGGCCACTTATCATGGGTTCATAATGAGTTAATTAGTCAGAACATTTTTTCTTCCACTCATTCAGATACTCATTGAGTACATGTTGGGCTCTGCGTGTGCATTTGTGATTGCAAATATGGCAGGACTCCATCTCTGCTCTTAAGTTCCTTAACTGAGGGTCATTGCACAAAGCACAATATTACTGCCTAGCTATTGCTATTACTTCAAGGCACAAGTCAGATTCTTCCAGGAACCTACGTTTTAAGTTGTCTACTAATTATTCAACTAAAACCTAAATAGTATCTATCTATTTTGTGCTCTTACTCTAAGCTCCCACAAAGCTGGCTCTATGAAATATAATTTACTTTGTCATATTCAGATAGAGTTTACTATATATATTTGTGGATTGCAAATATAACATACTTAAGAAGAATAAATATACAGTTTTCCTAGAAAACTAAAGTATCACCAATTTGAAACAATGAACATATCATAAATTAAGGAGTGATCTTTTGCATTCAAAAGTACTTCAGTAGATGTCACCTAGTATATTTTCCAAGCCTTAAGTAACATAGACAAAATGCTGGTATCAAAAATTGAAACAATTATAATTTAGTGAATTTCAGAAGTCATATTGTAGTTCTAAGAAGAAAAAATTGACAAGCTAGTTTATTTGGATATATAATTTTACTAAGGTATGTTTTGCCTAAAGTAAGGTTTACTTTACTTCAGTTTTGTTTAGTAGATTACTTCAATATGAACTGCTCTTTTAATAGCTAGTAGAACTTTGGATTTAATATTTATTTGCAAAGAAGTGTGGGTTTCTATATTTCCTAAAATTTGTAAGCAAACTATATTTAATCATAGAGCCCCAGTAGTTCCTTATGAAATACTTAATTTTTATCCTATTGAGGATTGGTTTTTGAGATTCTGCATTTTGAATAGCTTTATCTTTTTGCATAGATATATTTCAAATAATGTTTCATGTAATACTTGTCACTATAAAGAGTAACTTCATTAATTTTATCTTGTGCAGCTTATTTTAATTATAGTCTATATTTTTATTTACACATATCCCCAGTCTTTCTAGACACAATGTGAAAACCATCACAAAATGGTAAAAATAATTTTAGAGTCTGTTCTTATTTAAGAAAAATCAACTTTGAAACTAGTTTCTCTGAGAACTTTCAAAAGTATTCTAAGCACTACTTTATAGTAGAAAATGTTTGGAAGTGCTAGATCATCAAATACATAATCTTAATAAAAGCGAAGTTTTATTTTCATTTGAACAGTACATATAATTTGATTTTATGTAGTTTCAAATAGCTGTTTTCTTTTATGCAAGCATGTATATGTCTGCTCCCTACCTGATGAATGAATACATTCATTTTAGGAGAATGTATTCATTCTCCTAATGAATGTATTTAGGGACAGGCCCATTTATATTAATAGGAATGCAGCAATGAAGAAAAAAAAAATCAAACATCACTGCATCATGAAATTTACATCCTCATGGGAGAAATATACAATAAATAAATTAATGATAAATATATATATATATATAATTGCAATGCATTACATAGAAAATAAGGCCTAATGTGTAAAGAAAGGATCCAGTTTCAGCTTTCTACAGATGGTTAGCAATGTCACACCTAAATCCATAAAAACCGTAGGAGAAAATGTAGGCAATACCATTTAGGACTTAGGCATGGGCAAAGACTTCATGTCTAAAACACCAAAAGCAATAGCAACAAAAGCCAAAATTGAGAAATGGGATCTAATTAAACTAAAGAGCTTCTGCACAGCAAAAAAAACTACCATCAGAGTGAATAGGCAACCTACAGAATGGGAGAAAATGTTTTCAACCTACCCATCTGACAAAGGGCTAATATCCAGGATCTACAAAGAGCTCAAACAAATTTACAAGAAAAAAACAAACAACCCTATCAAAAAGTGGGCGAAGGATATGAACATACACTTCTCAAAACAAGACATTTATGCAGCCAACAGACACATGAAAAAATGCTCATCATCACTGGCCACCAGAGAAATGAAAATCAAAACCACAATGAGATACCATCTCACACCAGTTAGAATGGCAATCATTAAAAAATCAGGAAACAACAGGTGCTGGAGAGGGTGTGGAGAAATAGGAACACTTTTACACTGTCGGTGGGACTGTAAACTAGCTCAACCATTGTGGAAAACAGTGTGGCGATTCCTCAAGGATCTAGAACCAGAAATCCCATTTGGCCCAGCCATCCCATTACTGAGTATATATACCCAAAGGATTGTAAGTCATGCTACCTTAAAGACATATGCACACACATGTTTATTGTGGCACTATTCACAATAGCAAAGAATTGGAACCAACCCAAATGTCCATCAATGATAGATTGGATTAAGAAAATGTGGCACATATACACCATGGAATACTATGCAGCCATAAAAAGGATGAGTTCATGTCTTTTGTAGGGACATGGATGAAGCTGGACACCATTATTCTGAGCAAACTATCGCAAGGAGAGAAAACAAAACACCGCATGTTCTCACTGATAGGTGAGAATTGAACAATGAGAACACTTGGGCACAGGGTGGGGAACATCACACAGCGGGGCCTGTCGTGGGGTGGGGGGAGGGGGAGGGATAGCACTAGGAGATACACCTAATGTAAATGACGAGTTAATGGGTGCAGCGCACCAACATGGCACATACATACATATGTAACAAACCCTCACGTTGTGCACAGGTACCCTAGAACTTAAAGTATAATAATAAAGAAAATTAAAAAAAAAAAAAAAGAAGGCATAACGGTAGGATATGAGGTGCAGGGGAGGAAGTATTCATATTTTAAATAAGGTTTTCAGTTTAGACCTCATTGAAATAGTGGGTTTAGACAAGACCTGGAGAAGATGCAGGGCAAGCCACTGGATATCTTGAGAAGAACATTCTAGGTAGAGGAAACAGGAAATACAAAAGAATGCCTGAAAGAATCCATGGACAGTTAACTGGCAAATGTGACTGGAAAAGCGTGAACAATGTGAAGAGTGGCAAGAAATGTGGGCTTAGATAAAATTAGGCCTCAGAGACTTAAGAGCACTGAGACTTTGACTATGAGTGAGACAGAAAGCCTTTGGAAGTTTTCTGCTAAGATGAGACGTTATCAGACATATTTTTAAGAGTGAAAATGAAGAAAAAGCATCTGTATTGAAAATAAACTATGGGGGGAAACAATAGAACAGAGAGACAATAACTGGAATAACCACAATCTATTACAGTAATCCAAGAGTAGGAAAATGGAGATATGATTTGGGGCAGTAGTAGTGGAGGTGGCAAAAAGAGGTAAAAATGCGTATATATTACAAATATAGAATCAAAAGTATTAGATGACTGATTGGAGATGGGGCATGAAGGAGAAGGGGCAAAGATGATTACAGGTTTGGCCTGCATGACTAGAAAGGTAGAATTTCCACTCAGAGAGCTGAGATCGAATGAGCAGTAACAGGCTTAAAGGAGAAAATCAGAAGCTCTGTTTTGATCATTTTAATTTTAAGGTGATTAGATACCCATATAGTGATGTCAAACGAGCAATTAGCTACAACTTGAGAACATAGATGATCGCACTCTAGATATATACTTGGGAGTTCTCAGCTCTATCACATTTAAAGCGAAGAGGCAAGGTGAGATCATCAATTGAGCATATACAGAAGAGAATAAATCAAAGAACTCAGACTCTGGAACATTCCAGTAGAAGAGGAAGAATCAATGAAAAGGCCGGAGAAGGAAACACGAGGAAAACCAGGAAACTATGCCTTCCTGGCAGCCAGTGGAGGTATTTTTGGGTGAGGAACAGGATCAATTTTGTCAAACATTATAGTTAGCTAACGTAAGAAATATGTGTTGCTCATTAGATTTAACAACATGAAGGAGATCTTGACAGAGAAATTTTGATGGAAGCTTAGGGGAGTTACAAGGAATGAAAATTAGAAATGGAAATGGAGGAATTGTAGACAGGAAATATTAAAAATATATTTTAAGACATTTATTGATGGATGAAAACAAATAAATAGCATA
Organism: Theropithecus gelada; assembly: GCF_003255815.1. Taxonomy (NCBI): domain Eukaryota; kingdom Metazoa; phylum Chordata; class Mammalia; order Primates; family Cercopithecidae; genus Theropithecus; species Theropithecus gelada. The sequence goes on from NC_037676.1 coordinate 79,721,389, forward strand.
AGTCAATAAAGGGTGCATGTGTGTATGTATGTGTGTTTATTAATGACCAAAATCAACCATGTTGAACTCTGAGAAAGTTTAGTTGAAGTATGCCATTCCTTTATATAGAGAATAGAATTCCAGAGAGCAAAGTGAAGAAAATGGGGTTGAAGCAGAGAAGGGAAGAAATTCAGGATGGGTTTTATTACCTCTTGTTATTAAATGTGACCGATAGCTGGATCTCATAGTATTGTCATTCCAGAAGCCAAAAGAAGGACGACTTCTCAAGACTTTCTCTTAAGGGTATCACGGGAAATTTTATCAAGGGAAATGGGAAAGGTCCTCTTTCCCATTAGGGGTAGAAAGTTCCTCTTTCCCATAGTCAAATTTTCCCTGTAGTATTAATTCCTCTGCATTTTTGGATTTCACGTGCTTAGCACCCAGAGTATCCTATGGTGCCCCATGCTTTAACATAAAAATGGACAACCTGGGTGAGAGGAAAATAGTGCATAGATGTAACGCAGAAGGTAAGTTATTGGAACCCATATCATGTTTGTAAACCCAGTGGCGGCTGAGATTGGAACAAGTAGTCAAAATCCTGAGACTGGCTAGGCCAGGTATGTTGAGTGACACAGAACATACTGTTAGTATTCATTAATGTTATAATTAACATTCTGATACAATTTGTGTTCTGAGAGCAATGAATCAGTAGAAAGAAAATATTCAAGAATCCGAGAAAAAGATAATTGTTGGAAGAATGTGTACAAAGAAGTGAAGCATTTGAGTACAAGAAATGAGTTCTAGTGCTCTTAGATTGAAACATGGACAACTTAGGTGGAATACATAGGCCTAAATGCAGGTATGTAAATAGATGGCATGTTGGGAGTCTGTGGATTTTCCCTTCTGATTCTTCATATTTTCATTAGGAGCAACATGAGGAGCTAAAGGCCAGGATGGGGAAGAAGATGTTAAAAATTTGAGCACAAACAAGAGGGGTAGAAAACTGGACTTGATAAATGTATTAGTTTTTTTGTGGGCAGTACTATAGCCATTGATTTAAAAAGAAGTATATAATTTTAAATTAAGACCTGTCAGGATGATTTTTTGTTTTTATCCACATAAAATGTATGTAGCATTTAGCTACATAGATACAGGCATAGAGTGGATGGTTTAAGGTTTTTATACAAATATCCCAGTCTAAATTACTGTCAATATCTCACATCTCTACTATCATTACATAATGTGGTCTATATCTTCATCTTTTTTTTTCCTTATTGTGTTCTTCTCACCCTTGTGCCTTCTACCATGTCGCTATCAGATTTGTAATAATTTTCTAGGTTCCACTTGAATAAGATCTACAACTCTCTCACTTGAAGTTTATCTCATATGTATATACAGGTAAGACCTTCATTATAGATAAATTAAATATATCTTCGTGAAATAGGTAAGATACTTTTAACTATTAAATTATGATTAGAAATATCTCTGTATTTTCCATAGTTCATCTCCTAAAGGAAGATGAAACATTGCCAAGAATCATATTTGTCATTTTCATTAATATCTTCATCTTTAAATGCTCTAGTGTCCTTAGAATATTATAATATACCAGAAAATAAATCTATATTTGTTTATATCTGACGAAGCTATAAAACACTTTTCCAGGAATTACGCAAAACTAAATGCAAACTTAATTCTGCCTCTCATTTAATATCCAAACACGCTAGTTCTTATGGGCAAAGAGAAGCAGGCAGGCTGATAAAATCTACCTGTAGCTATATCATAATCTGTGAAAATTTGACCAGATTGTCATGGGATACATTGTTAGTGAAATGTCCAAAGTTCCCTACAGATTGCTGCCTCAAATAGGTTCACTGTACCCTCTTGACTCAGTAGTAGTGGCTCTGACTTCTATTCCTCACCTAATACTACATGAAGTACATAAAACGTTTCCAACACAAAGAGGTGAAATGGAAAACTAAAGCCTTAATCTAGGATGTTTGGATTAAAATTGTGTATCTTCAACTAAATTATATAGATAATTAAGTCAAATGTCTTTTATTGAAACCTAAGGCAGGGTTTTGTTTTTTATTTAGATTATAAACTGACATTAGGTTGCAATCTCAGTTTACATACTTGAATACAGCATTGGTGTCTTTTTAGTTTTCAATTGAATTCTTAACTAATACACTGCTTGACTGAATTTTCATCCCCCTGGTTAAGATTAATCATGCCAGCTTTTGTTGTCCTACACACCTACTCTGATTACTTATTACAGAAATTCTTTCCTAATGATTAAAATAATTTGTGTTTGTATTCGACAGCAATAGATAGGAAAATTTTACTTGCTTCAGTAGAAATCCTATTAAATTGGCATAAATGAGTTCCAGGGACACTAAATCTGCATGAGCTCATTGATTACTTACATCATATATTTTTAGCATAGTCTTTTCTAACACTTTAGCTACATCCTTAACAAACATGAAGCAAAAGAAGGAAATGTATGAAGATACAATTGAACACATCATCTTTGAAGAATTTTCCTGTGCCAGAAATCATAAGAAAATTATATTTTCCTATTGTCTTTCTAAGGAATGGTAACTCAGACCACATAAATCTTAAGATAATGTGATAGAACTAAAGAGGCAAGAATTTCCCCTGGAATTTTAACTCATCAACTTGAGGCAGTTTTCTCTGCAGTATTTTAAATTTATATTCAACTTAGAAATACTTTTGGTTTTCAATATTTTTTCATACTTTTTTCTCCCAGTTTTTATAGCTTTAAGGCCTCAGTGATTTTACGGTTAATAGTTCATATTATTGAAGAAGAAAGTAGTTTTTTTTTTTTTTTCTAGGATTCTTTTTACATTAGATAGTATTCATTAATATTCCCTTGTTTAGAGACTATTATAGCTAAATTATCCTTAAAGTTATATAATAGAGTTCTAAATTTTTAAAAAGTTTCCCTATGATAATTCAAATTTTGTGTTTCATAGTTAACATTGTTACATTTCACATGTCTATTATGTTGAACATTGTTAAAAGTACTATAAGCAACAAAATAAATTCATGAAATGCAAATTTATATTAGTTATAACAAACTTTTAAATAGTATAAATTGTTTAGCTACATACCTAATTTTCTATTGTCAGATGTTATATTTATACTGTGATATTTAAAATTGTATTTACATACATTCATACATATTAAAATATTCATATATTGCACAAAAGATGATTCACATTTCTTGATTTGATGTAAGCATAAAATTAATTCATGTTTAAAACCACTTTATTAAAAATAAAGCACATTAAGACATGCATAATATTTTACATTACTGCTTATTTTTAATAATATCTATTCTCATCAATTTAAATTGTTTAAGATTCACCAAAAAGGTATTATGATTTCTAATATTAAGATAAGTAAAAGGAGAGAAAATGGTAAGACAGGTAGATCCAAAACCTTTTGTCTCCCACAGAAATACCAAATTCAGCAGCAATATATAATTACTTTCCTTTATGAGAAATCCAGAAAAAAAAAGCTCCTGTGCCCCCAGGAAAGCATAAAATCAGATGTATTCGTAGAAAAAATATGTGGAGCTTTCTTTCACGGCCCCTCTCACTGGCACAGTGCTATATTAGTAGTACTCTCCCATCTCCCAAGTTTCCCCTGGAGAAGAAACAAGAAGACTGAGTACTATATCCAACTTTCTGACTTTTTGGGTGGTGGAGGCCTACCTGAGAAACTGGCCTCTAGCTTCTGTATCAGCTGTCTAGGATGCTGACAGGACGTGGCATACTCTAGATGCCTAGGGGCTGCTAACAGCAAAAGAATGATATGGCATGCTGCTGTTCCAGCAGACAGAGGTCAACATAGGTTGGCAGCTTCTCCGTCAGAGAGAAAAAAAGAGTTGAGCCTTGATTCTACTTTCCAGCTCTTCAGGCCTTTGACCAACAGAATAGTTTTGTCTTGCCTATTTCAAAGCACTGATGACACCCAGGAACTCTAGATGTGTAGGAGCCACTCACAGCAAAAAAAGAGCTTGGAAGAATGCTGTTGCTTAAAGGAACCAGGTATAGCATAGAGGCACCACAAAGAGCTAAGAGTTTACCAGCTTCTGAAAACACAAAACTGGAAAAGCCTTCTACTATAGAATTAACACACATAACTCCAGAGAGGATATGTACACAGAAAAAGCTTAGAAAGCCTCCAGAGGGGATATGTACACAGAAAAAGGTTAGAAAGCCTCCCAGAATCTCTAGTTGAGCTGATCGGTGAACGTGTTTCTTTGTATGAAGCCAATCCGTAAAGAATGAGAGAGAAAGCTTTTTTTTTTTTTTTTTTTTTCCCAAACCAAATATATAAATACCAACACAAAAGGTATAAGTAGCATAAAAAAAACAGGAAACTACCAAAAATAGCAAAATATCTCCAGAAAATTACTTTAAAGAAATAAAGGTATTTGAGTTACCCAACAAAGAATTCAAAATAACCACTGAAAAGATGCTTGGTGATCTCAGGAAGCTGATGCCTGAACAAAAATAGAATTTCAACAGAGAGAATAAATATATAAAAAAGACACAAACATAAACTTTGAAACTGGGAAATGCAATACCAGAATTAAGAAATTTACTAGAAAGTTTCAACAGCAGACTAAATCAATGGGAAGTCACTTGAAATTATTGTCATAGGACTAAAAAAAAGAATGAGAAAGAGTGAAGAAAGCCTAGGAGACTTACTATATACCATTTAGCAGAAAATATATCCATTATGGAAGTTTCAGAAGGAGAAGAGAGAGAAAGTAAGGAAGAGAAAGCTTATTTTAAAAAATGATGGCCCAAGCGGTTCAAAGTTAGGACAGAAAATGGGCATCCAAGATGACCAATGAATCACAACTAGGATAAATCAAACAAGTCTACAGTGAGACATGTTATATAATCAAATTGCCAAAAGTCAAAGACAAAGTGAATTTTGAATGCAGAAAGACAATGACAACTTGTTATATACGAAAGAATCTTTATTAAACTGTCAGCAGAAATGTCAGCAGAAACCTTGCAGTCCAGAAGGGAATGCTATAATATATTCAAAGTATTGAAGGAAAAAAAATGCCAATCAAGACAACTACATTTGGCAAAACCATCCTTCAAAAGTGAAGGAGAGATACATACTTTCCTAGATGAAATTTAAAGGAATCATCATCACTAGACTTCCTTATAAAAACTGTTAAAGGAAGTCTTTCAAGTTGACAGGAAAAGATACCAGAGCATCACAAAACCATAATGAAGTATAAAGCTAGTTGGTAAAAGTAAAGATATACACAAGTACAGAATATTATAATACTGTAACTCTGGCACATTGATTGTTTCTTAATTCTGGTAGAAGTGAAAAGGCAGAGTATTGAAAACAACTATGAGTATAAATATATTAATGAATATACTATAAAATATGCAATTTGTGAAATCAATAATATACAATGTAAATGGAGATGAGTAACAGTGTAGTGTTTTTGCAGGTGATTGGAATTAAGCTTAAAATAAACTGTCATAATTATAAGATGTATTATGTAAGCCTCATGTTAATCACAAATATAGTACCTATATAAGACACAACAGGATACATTAAAAATAAACTAAGGCATATAACTTCAAAACAAATCAATAAAACACAAAGGAAGAAAGAAAGAAAAAAAAGAGGGACAAAATAAGTACAAGAAAGGCAGAAAAAGAAACAAAATGATGATATAAGTTCTTTCCCATCAGTACTTTAAATATAAATGGGTTAGATTTCCCAATCAGAAGACATACAGTGAATAAAGGGATAAAATGAACAACAACAAAAAATGACAATATACTGTCTATAAGAAACTTACTCTAGGTTAAAGGACACACATAGGCTGAAAGTAAAATAATGGAAAATGATTATTGCATGTAAGCTGCAATAAAAAATAGGTGTGGCCACGCTTAGAGCAGAAAAAAGAACTTTAAATCAAAAACTGTCACAAGAGACAAAAAAGGATATTATATAATAAAAAGGTCAATTTACCAGAGAGATATAACAATTTAAGTACAGATGCACCCAAACATATGAGGCAAACATGTACAAAATGAAAGGGAGAAATAGACAACAATCCCATAATAACAGTCAGAGGTAAATACTCAACTTTCAATAATGAATAGAAAATCCAGATATATAACCATGAAGCAGAGGATTGAACAACATTATGGAACAAATGTCCCTAAGAGACATATAAACTTTATAGTAATAAATACCTACATGTACGGTAAAGAAAAATCTTTAATAAAAAAAATGTAACTCTGCACACCAAGGACATAGAAAAAGAAGGGAAACTAAACCTAAAGTTAACAGATCAAATGAAAAAACAAAAGTCAGACCAGAAATAAGTGGAACAGTATAAACAAACAAAAGAAAAAATCAATGAAATTAAGAGTTGTTCCTTGAAAAGAGCAACTAAATCAATAAATTATTAGCTAGATTAAGAAAAAAAAAGAAACACAATTCAAATAAAACCAAAAATGAAAGGGGAGACACTACAACTGATATGACAGAAACAAAAAAAATTAAAAGATAACACTATGGACAATTATATGAAAAAAATTAATTATGCTATAAGAAATAGATAAATTCCTAGAAATTTTCATTTAATCACAACTGAATCATGAGGAAATAGAAAATCTGATCAGATAAATTGTTGTCATGAGATTAAACAAGTCATAAAATATTTACTAACAAAAATAAGATAGGACCAGATAGATCCATTGGTGACTTCTACCAACTATATCAAGAATAATTAATGCCAGTCCTTTACAAACTCTTCCAAAATAATTGAAGAACACTTTCAAACTTATTTTATGAGGCTAGCATTACCCTAATAAAAAACCAAAGACATAAAACTATAGGTTAACATCTCTGGTGATTAAAAATGCAAAAATTCTTAGCAAAATATTAGCACATCAAATTAAAAGCACATTACAAATATCATACATCATGACTACATGGGACTTATACCAAAAATGCAAAGATGAATTATGAAATCAATCAATGTGATAAACCATATTAACAGAATAGAGGATAAAAACTATTTGATCACCTCAAAAGATGCAGAAAAAGCATTTGACAAAATTTAATATACTTTCATGATAAAAACTATCAACAAACTAGGTATAGAACAAAATTACTTCACTATAATAAAGGATATATCTGAGAAGCCCACAGCTAATGTTATACTCAATGATGAAAAGCTGAAAGATTTTTCTCTAAGGTTAGAAACAACATAAGAATGCCTACTTGTCATTTATATTCAACACAGTACTAAAAGTCATAGGCAGAACAATCAGGTAAAAAAAAAAAAAAAAAAAAAGGCATTCGTCTCAGACAGAAAGAAGTAAAATTGTACCTGTTAACAGATGATATGATTTTATATGTAAAAAAATCTAAATGTTCTACCAAAAATCTCTTAGAACTAATAAGCAAATTCAGTACAGTTGGTGGGCACAAATTAACATAGAAAATTCAGTTGTGTTTTCTCCAGGAAAAAAAAAAAAAAAAACAAGAAAACAACCCCATTTATAATACCATCAAAAAGAATAAGATACATCAGAAGAAACTTAACCAAGGAGGTGAAATACTTGTACATGAGAACTTCAAAATATTGAGGCCATTAAGGAAGACACAAATAAATTGAAAAATATTTTATTCTAATAAATTTAAAGAATTAATATTGTTAAAATATCCATACTTCCCAATGTGATCTACAGTTTCAGTGCCATCACTATCAAAATTCCAATGTCATGTCTTACAGAAGTAGAAACAGAAATTCTAAAATTTATGTAGAACCACAAATACCCTGAATATTTAAAACACTTTTGAGAAGGAGAGCAAAGCTGGAGATCTCATAACTTCTAATTTCAAAACATATTACAATCCTACAGTGAGCAAAACAGTATGGTGCTGGCATAAAGACATGCATAAAGATCAATGAAACAGAATAGAGAGCCCAGAGATAAGCTTACACAGTGGAAAAATAATAGTCTCTTTAATAAATGCTGTGGGAAAACTGATATTCACATGCAGAGAAATTAAACTAGACCCTTAGGTCATACACAAAAACATCAACTCAAAAAGGATTAAAGACCTAAGCATACGACATGAAACTGTAAAACTCCTAGAAAAAAAACATAGGATGCAACACTTCATGACATTGATCTTGGCAATGATTTGTTGGCTATGAGACCAAAAGCAGAGACAACACAGGCAAAATTAGACAAATGAGACCACATCAAACTAAAAAGCTTCTCCACAACAAAAAAAACAGAGTAAAGAGACAAGTTATGTAATGGGAGAAAATATTTGCAAACCAAATATCTGATAAGGGGTTATTGTTCAAAATGTATAAGGAACTCCTACAACTCAGAAAAAGATTTAATCACTTGATTTAAAAATGGGCAAAGAAGCTGAATCGGGATCTCTTCAAAAAAGATACAAATGGTCAAATGTTTGTGAAAAGATACTCATGATCACTAATCCTCAGAGAAATGAAAATCCATACCAAAACTAAAGTAAATATCACCCCACATCTGCCAATTGATGACCATTATTAGAAACAAAACAAAACAGAGAACAATGTGCAAATGTTGGTAAGAATGCATAGAAATTAAAACCCTAGGGTATACTTTTGGTGGAGCTTCTGAATTGGTACAGCCACTGTATAAAACAATAGGATGTTACTCAAAAATTAAAAATAGAATTATATGATCCAACAATTCTACTTCTGGGTATTTGTTTAAAAAAATGAAGTTAGGATCTAAAAGAATATTTGCACTCCCATATTGATTGAAGCATTATTCACAGTAGCCAACAGGTGGAACAACCTAAATTCCCTTGACAGAAAAGATAAAGCAACACAATGCTACAAAGTCTACCGTTAGTCAGATGGGATTCTATTTGACCCTTTTCTCTAGCTGCCTTTCATATTTTTTTCTTTAGTGTTGACCTTGGATATTCTGATGACTATATGTCTTGGTAATATTTGTCTTGTGTAGTATCTAGCAAGTATTCTCTAAAGGTATTGTAAGTGTCTACCTCTCTAGCAGTATTAGAAACATTTTCCTGAATTGTTCCCTTAAATCTGTTTTCCAAATTGCTTACATTTTGTTCTTCTCTCTCAGAAATGCCTATAAATAATATATTTGGTTGCTTTACATAATCTCATATCTCTCAAAGGCTTTGTTAATGTTTTAGAATTCTTTATTCTTCATTATCATGTGAGTTAATTTGCAACACTGCTCTTCAAGCTCTGAAATTCGTTCCTCTGCTTGGTCTAGTTTATTGTTGAAGGTTTTAACAGTGTTTTGGAATTCTTTGTTATTCAATTCCAGAGTTCTATTTTGTCAGCTTTTTTTTTGTTTTTAAATATAGTTATCTCATCTTTTATATTCTGAATCATATTTCTGGCTTCTGTGTTGTTTTTCAGCTTTCTGTTGTATTTCCTTGAATTTCCTCTCAATCTATATTTACAATTCTTTATCTGTCATTTAAGAACTTTTATTTCAGTTAGGACCCATTGCTAGAGAGCTGGTGTAATACTTCAGAAGTGTCAAAACTATCTTTTTGTACCGCTGGATTTACTCTGCTGATTCATTCTCATCTAAATAATATATCGCTTCTTTTTTTTAATGTGATATTGTTTGGATGGAAATTTTTTAATGTTTTATTATTTTTTCCTTAAGGATATGACTGTGATGTATGTTGTGTATCATCATTTAGTTTTGTTTCTAGGTACTTTCAAGGGGTCAACACACTCTATGGGTTCTTCGGTTTTGGATACCTTTTGCGTGATGACTTCCTCAGATGTTGTTTATTGTAACAATATATTTGACCTATGAGACGACCACGATCTCTTTTGGGGCTGAGAATCCAGAGGTCTCTGGAAGCTTATTTCTTTCACTAGCAACTTGCTCCTCTGGCAGTTTTTTATTTGTTGGTGCAGTTCATTCTTCATTCCAGTAGGTGGCACTTAAGAGAAAGAGAGAGCCAGCTTGCCCTTGGGTAACCCGGTAAGGAGTGGAGGCTTCCACCTTGATGGGGAGTGGTAGGGAAAGAGATGGCCTTGGGATGCGCCGAGGTCTTGAGGGTAGGGGCACCAGGTCCTCATCCTGTATGTCTTATTTATTAAGAACCAAGTCACCATCTGAGCATTGCTGCCACGAGTCAGGTGACCAGATAGCCATAGGAATATCTGTTCTCTTACCTTGCTGCTTTTTCCATTTGAGCTTTATCACGGTGGAAAAAGAGAGAGAGCGAGCGAGAGAGAGAGAGAGAGAGGAGAGAGAGAGAGAGAGAGAGAGAGAGAGAGAGAGAGAGAAAGAGAGAGACCGTGGGCTTCTTGTCACCTTCTCTAACGGAGGAAGAGGTGAGTACATAGTTTTTGTAAAACATTTCCACTTCGAATCTGCTAGTTTAGTTTTGATTCATTTTTCTGTCCTTTCTCCTGAGCTGATATTATGATAATTATAGTAGAGCTGTGTCATATTCTTTTGGATAAAGTCATTTTAACGATATATTTTAACTTCCTTTAGTGCTTCGTGTGTTGACATAATCACGAATTGCATGGAGTTACAACTTTTCTTTCTCTCACCATCTCCATTTGAAGAAATCAATTTTTAATGTGCTGTGTGTGTGCATATGTATAGGCATGTGTGTATGTGTGTATAATAGAAGAAATAGGGTTGGGACATGTCTTGATACTCAAATTTCTAACCATCCTGCTCCTTTTTTTTTTTTTGTATTTGTAATATTTTTCTAATGTTATTAATAAGAATAAAATTGTTTTCCATTCAGAGCTTTTTTTTAAAATTTTAAAGAGTAAAATTACATAATAATAGGTGGATTTAGTAAAAACAGAAAAAATTGGGACAAACATATTAGACATTTTATTCATCAGAGGTAGTAACCACTTGCCATATTAAAGCTGGGTTTCAAGTGACCTTAAATGCCCTTCCTCTCATTACATTCACCAGAAACTGCCAGAACATTCCAGGTGCATGTCAATGGATATGAAAATAAAATAGGAATTTTATTACTTCTAGCTCCCTGAGAATGTAAAAATACAATAATTTGCTTTATGTTTTGCAGTTGGTGGGTTATATGATTCAATACAAGCAGTTCCAAATAACTGTGATTGCATCATCCAAATAAGTTAATTTGTGTGAGATCAATGATTTACCTGAGCCACACATGGTAAAGTCAAGCTGGGAAAAAATAGCCTTTTTGACAACAATGACAGGGAACTGAGACTTTATAATTTTTTTTCTGCTCCGATAACATTAGAATCCCCTTTAAAAGAAGAAAGAATTATTGCTTTGCCTCAAGGACAAGATAATAGGAAAAACCTGTGAAATTATTTCAGTAATCCAAACAAGAGAAAAACCCTAATGGAAAGAAATTGATAGAGAGAAAAGTAGATAGAGTCATTTCTGAGTGTGATTTTTTTTGATGATTAAAAGGGAAAGGGGAATACATGTATGAAACAATATCTCAGTTAAGTTGCAATGATAATAGGAAAGCCTGATATGGTCATGCACATTTAACACTGAGTATGTTAAACCTTCATATTTTGAAACTTGGACAAAAAAAAAAAAAAAACCTATAAATATTTAATGAGATAATCACAAACTTGAAAATAAATGCCACATTGATATTTTATGTTTTTTTTTTGTTTGTTTTAATTAAAGAAGAGTTGCTGTTGCAGGTTAAAGAGATGTTCTTAATTCCTTCTAACTGAAAAAAACTCCATATTTGTTTCCAATTGAAAAGACTCCACATTTGTTAGTTGCCACTAAGCAGTGTCACAGGCAAAGCAATTCATTTAAAAAAATGTATTATTATACACACATAGGACTTGTATTCTTTGAAGTAGTTTAACAGCTACTAACCACAAAACTTCATTTCTACTGGTAAATCATTCTATCTATATGTTTATGAATTTGTACATATGTTAAGAACACACACCTTATCAACAACTTCTAAGTGTACATAGATATTTGATCATTAAATTTACATGTTATAAAATTTTTTATATTCCTATGTTTATATTTCTCTTACATAAAGAATTTCTTAGGACCTTATTTTCATCCCTCCTAGTCATGATCCATATTGTACTCACATGCTGCTTAAAATACAAGTTTTAATTTTCTTATTAATACATGCTTGGTCCATTCTCTGTGCACCATATGCCCACAGGCAGCCCTTATTGTCTTTTACCATCTGGGCTGCTGATTCTCAGAGAGTCTCCGCTCCTGCTTTTTTTTATTTTTTATTTTTTTAAATAATTATTAACTATCTTTTAAAGGCAATGATCTTAGAATATCACTGGATATGCTACCAGCTGCTTAGTTTCCACTTAGGATTTCTTTTCCCTATATGAGTCTTATGAATTTTTAAAGTGCCATTTATGGCAAAGAGTAGATTAAACATGTTCCTGATGATTCGAAGATTTGGTATTTTTAAAAGCAGTATTAAAGCTCAAAATAAAATTTAAGAATGAAACCTCGTTACATGGCACATACTACTTTGAGGAAAGGGCCTCAAAAATTGTCATATGGCCAATGTGAATTCTAGATTACTTCCTCATAAGCCCTTTATATATGCCCATCAAAATGCTTAGATGCTGTGGTGAGACAGCTTGCCAAACATTCTCTAGAACGGAGCTAAAATTAGCCACCCAAATGGTGCTTCTAGTCTTGATCCAGGTTTTGCAAGTCATTGGCTATAGGCAGGATTAACTAATTGAGGACTTATGTTCACTATAATGTAAAAAAAAAAAAACAAAAAAAACACAAGGAAACAAAAAAGACACCAAACAAAAATTTAATAGCTCATATGTAGAATAAATACAGACATCAACCTTCTTATGCCCCCATGAATTGCTGCTAACCCACTTAAGGCATTTTATGTTCAACATGTCCAACTGATATTAGAAGGAAAGAAGCATCCAGTGCTCATAGCAGCCAATTGCCCAAGCCACTGTGGTTTAGCAAGGACATCTAACAGCTCCGCCTCTCTTATAGCCCTTTAAGAAAACGCAGGGTGACAACTATAGTTTCTCTGTCCATTTTGAATAACGTAGAGAAAGTATTTTGTGAAGTTTTACATTTTTTAACATTTGCTTCATATAAACCTACACTTTTCACAACTCCCAAGGTAGAGTATGTCTTATTTCTATACCTCTGCATACCTAACTGATACTGTATATCTTTGTTTAGAAGCTATGGCTTCTATTAAATTTAATTACTTACCCCTGTGGCTTTAAATTGAGGGTTGCTATAAAACAAAGACGGCTTCTATTAAATTTAATTACTTTCCCCTGCGGCTTGCATAGGACGGGTGGCTTCCATTAAAAACTGCATGGTATAGGTGTGGCTGCTAATCAAGGATGCTTCTAAATGAAGATATACAATCTGTAGTAACAATTAATCAAAGAAGATGTTAGGTGTAGAAACAGAATCACATGATAATGTCACTTCTGAAATTTATTAAAGTCATCATAGTTCTGAAACAATTTTCATAATTTATGTTGTTCTGTTTTCTAAATAAAAACTATAGCTCACATCTGCCCCTACTCTATAGGCTATATTAATGTTCTACTGAAGAAGGTAAATATTTTTAAACATCCCAACCTATCAGGTAAAGAATAAGGCTTGGTGATGCTTTAAACTGATTTTTCCTCTTTTGATAGTAGCTGAATAAAGAAAATGGCTTACAGATTTAGCTATGTATATAGTTTGAAAGTAACAACTGAAAAATGATGTTCATAATCTGAATTGCAATGAAACCAATTATCTGTACTGCGGTTATTCACATGGGAATCCTCCTAAAGGTTTAGTATTTCTTAAAAGAAATTAAAAACAGCTGTAAAAATACCATAAAACAAAAATAGCAGCTGCAAAAGAGATTAACATTCCTAAATTTCATTTGAACCTGATATGTTATTTTTCCAACAGCAACATATATATTATGATTTTTAAATCTATCTTTATGAAATTTTACCTTAAAAAAACAAGACTACTGAATACATTTTTGATATTACCAGTCTTTAATATTTACATGAATTTTACAGAGTTTTCTCTCTTAAGATGTTTTTATTATTATTCTATTATTATTCTATATTTTTAGTAATCCTCAAAGATGAATGATCATTTCTCAAAGATGAATATAATAGAATATTCTAAAATCATTTAAGATTTAAAGATTGCTGATTACTGTAAATTGTTTAATTTACAGCAAAGTCTATGTGTGTCTCTCTTTTTCTCTTATTTAGACCTGTCAACTGCCTTTCACAGTGAACCATGCATGAAGACCAAGAGCCTTTTAAAATTTTTATACAGTGTCTGTTTTCCAATTAAGCAAACAGCCATAAATGAAACTATACATAATGTTTATATATATGCATTATATTAAAACAAAATGCAATTTATAAAACAGATCTGGAGGTGGTGACAGTATAAAACAGTTAGTTTTGCTGTACTGTTCAAACATATGGCAGCAACTTTTGTAGACCTGCACCAGATGGAGGCCTTTAATCGATCCGGGCTGTTATACCGTATGTTATTTCTCCATTAAAAGGAGTTCCTCTTTCCCAACTTATAAATTAAATAAATTGCTAAATTTTTAAATACAAGCAGAAGTACTTTTGCAATATAGAAATTATAAATTGTGAATATTTTCAAAAGGCAACAGATTTTTCAAGAGATAAAAGCCATCTGAAACTTCTATTCGTTGAGCAAAACTTGTCAGCTTTTCAGATTTAGCACATTCAATAGTGCTTACATATCTTATTTGTTTGGGTTTTTGTTGGTTTAGTAGCCAAATGCTTTCAGAAGACAGAATTACACTCTTCAGAAACTAGTAAATTTTGCCAATATTCTTGGAGTCAATTAAGCAATTAAACTTGATAAATGCTTCAGTAATTAGAATTTTTAATGGTAAAAAATGCTTTTTCATTGCATTTCATATTAAAATATTTCCAGGTTTTCTATGCAATTTTAAAAATATTTTTCCCAAATAAATATTAAATCAGTCTCACTGTCATTTAAATAAAATTTGAGGAAAGTAATTTATATAAAAGGTAAAATGATTTATGTATGTTAATACTTGAGAGACAAATCTAATGTATAGATACTGCTGTCATACATACACAAAACTGTAGTTTGTTTTATCTTAACTATGTTAGCAAAGCCAATTTTCTCTCTCACATACACATACACACACATACAGTATAATTTTAAAAATATGTGAGGGGTTGAGAAGTCTACAGCATTTTGAAATAGTTTACTGCTATTGTTCTTTTGTTATAAATATTATTTGTGACATAGGTTCAGATTTTGAAGTAAACTAAGATGTATGCATAACAGAAATCAAATGAAAGCAACTAGTCTCTGGAGAAATATGCAATCCTTTTGTAGAACCCAGCTTTAATGTAGACCAGTACTTAACATATTCACAGCTTATAACAACTTAAGAAATGGGTGAATGTTGAAACAAAATATCAACCAGATCTATTCTCTTTAGCATGTTTATTTATGACTACTTTCTTTTGAAAGAAACCAGGAGTATGATAATGGTTGCGCACAGACTAAATAGGCTGTGTTTTCATGAGCAGAAATCCCATACAAATACTGAAGAGAAAAGCCGTATTTTTCCAATATAATACTACAAGAGCAAATGACAGCCTTACCTGATGGCTGATATCTTTTATAGTACAACTGTGACATATTTTATGCATCACAAAGAATGATCAAAGATGTCTCAAGAGGCTTTCTGTCATGGAATGTGGCCCCACAGCCCCTGTCTGCCTTTAAATCAGGCAATAATGCACCTTTAAAATAAGTTGGACATGCTTTCCAGCCTGATGATTATTTTGGGTATATTTGAGCATGATTTTGACTTCTCTTTCACTTACGCGATTTCTAAAATTATATGCATGTTTCATTTGGATATGAAATGAAAAGTAAAATAAACATGAGATTGTATATTTTTAAAAGTGTAGGTTCAACATATAGTTCTCCTTGTTTTTACTGCTTTTGTAATATAATGTAGTTAAGAAAAGAAAATGCAATTCAGAAACTAACAAAACATTTCCCATTTGTTTCCCATTAAGATGTATTAATAAAATAACTTAAACATACTTCTTGTTCTTACACAGAAAATTTTGCATTGCAGCTATTTTTTTAATATAATTTAAGTGACTATTTAGATTTTCTATACAAATTAAAAATAAGTTGAAAAATTGTGGCATTCACCTAGTTAATTTTAGCACATAGCCACCAATCCTATAATGTCTGGAAAATTTCCAAAAATACTATTTTCCTAAATACCCTGAAAGATTTTGATGAAAATGTCTTGTTACTCAAACTTATCTTGATAATTAAATTCTCCCCTCTCTTTGGTGTTTGTCTGTACACAAGAGCAAAGACCAAGAAAAGAGACTATTTAATGAAATTAAAATCTACCAGCTATTCATAGTGAGTATTTTGCTAGGACGACATATATTTTTAAACAAACAAGTAACCAAAAGCTGTTTATGCTGGTTGGTTAAAGACTTTGTTAATGAGACAAGAGCATCAGTTGCATAAATCATCCAACTTCATTTTGTTGCAATGACAGAAGTGTATTTTTAAAGAAATGCCTCATGAAGTTACTTTTACTGAGATTTTTATTTAGTGATAGTTCTAGAGTACTAACATATTTTAAGTCTGTAATAAATTGCTCTGAAAGGTGTCCTCAAAACAGCACGAAACAGGGCCAAACAAGAAATTATAAACTCAGTTAATCAGTCTTGTGGACTCAAAATATATGCCCTAAAGAGAGTGAGTATTCCAATATTTTCTTTTATTTCTAAAAAAGTTGCATAACAAATTGCAAAAAAAATTGTGTACTAAAATCTATATTTTGCTCTTAGGCCATTAATCATATTGCCTTTTTAGCCTTTAAGAACTACATACAATTACAATAAAATTGTAATTCTAGTCACTATTAGTTCAGCTAAATATATCAGTTTATATTTGTTGTAATGTTTGTTGTCATACTAATGGTCTTATATAAAGTTAGCTTCTTTGAAATTAATTATTAAAATTGATTATAATTTGTTAAATTGCATAATTTTAATGAGTCCCACCCCCACATCTGAAACCAATAAAATGCCATAAACAAGGTAGTAGCAAAAATATTTTTTATAAGAAACTATTGTTCCTTAAATTTTTCAGAGTCATGAAATGTATGTTGGTCCATGATTTCACAAGATTATCAGTTTATGTATTCTGACTTTGCTGAGCTTTAACTTATTTTAAAGTTAGGATTTGTAATTTGATGTTTCATTTTGAACAAATGAGTTATATGTCATTATTTATAGGCTACCTAAAATGCTTTGAAAACTATAAAATATTAAAGAAATGTAGGATTACTTGAACTCAGCAGTCATAAAAATACCTTCTTACACATATAACAAATACTGCTTTTGTAATACATGACAATTATAATATATATGACAAATACTTTAGCACTGTATTTTCTACTTTTATTGTCCATCTTTTAGAATCCTATTAAAATTAAGAAAACACAAAATAATAATTATGAAATACCATGTAAGTAGGTGCAAATTTTCAGAATTGTTATACTTTACTACATCGTATCTGTTCTGATTACAAGGACTCTAGAAGACCATGATAGAAAAAAAAAGTTAAAATACTAAAATACTTTTAGAAACAGAAAATAAATTTTGAGATATTACAGTATTTCAGGGAGAAGACAAGATAAAGGAACTTCTAGGGTCTTCTTGGCCATTAGCTAGTATATGTATAGTTTGATATCTATAGTTTCATATGTCTGTAATTTCAATGTTTACAACATGAAAACTTGATAAAATAAGATCTTTTTCAGCTCTAGAATTACAGGGCTTTAGTTTTAGAAGAAAATCTAAATTTGATCTAGCCTTTTACATCCCAGTCTGTTAGTCATCTTGCCAGCACACTAAATTCTTATATTTACACATACATTTATAGATCACAAAATACTGTAACATGTATTATCTTAGATCATTCATGAAATAGCTCAAAAAAGCAAGTCCCATTATCCTTTTACAGGATAATAGCAAAATTTAGACTCAGTGAGTCACTTTTCCCTTTTAATATCTCCACAAAGTGGTCAAGTGGGAAACAGAAACCACTTCTATTTCAAATGCTATATTCTTTGCACTGTACTGTCTTCCACAGAATTACTTCAACAGCTTTGAAAAGTAATAATTCAGCTTCTGAGTGACAAGGAGCTCATTATAAGTCAGCCTATTTCTATTTGGGGCTGACTTGTAATAAAATGATATAATCATTAATACATACTTTATATTCAACCAAATATGGCTCCTTGTCTTTTGCAGCCATTTTTCTGCCTCTGAAATTGCACTCTGCTATGATCTACTCAGGGGTAGGGAATGTGGATGATATGTGCATCTTCAGCAAGACGCACAGTAATTACAACATAGTAAATGCCTAACATTGGTTGGCTATATTGCTTCAAGTTTGGAAATTTTTCTGTCCCAAACTGTTACAAGTTTTCAAAGTGTTATCTTTGCTTTCAGGTGAAACTTCCCCTGCCATTTCAGCATGGATTCAGATAGCCTTGTTCAAAGATAGATCATCAGCACCTGGAACAGGATTGGCACATAGTTGGCAGGCAACTATATAAATGCACTATATAAATATGTGAAATGACTAAACATAACTGATTTAACCATTTTAGACAATTTATTACATTTGGATCATTCTTCTCAGGATACAATCAATTTTATCAAAGTTCCACTGAAAACATACCATTCAACACTGAACATATGAAGCACATATGTGTAGTATAACCCCTTTAAAAATTGCTAAAAGAAGTAATATTTACCTGTACATATTCTTTGATTGCAATAATTGAGTTAGAAATTTTTATTTTTATAATTCATCTACAGGACAAATCTACATTAGATTATCACAAAATAAATTTTTAATAAGGAAACAATAAACTAGACAATTAAAAACAAATTGAAAGGGTTTTCTTAGTGTATATATTTTTGCTATGACCTTCAAGTTATGCTAAAGTATAAAATTAGCAATAGTAGGCAAATAAAATGATTTTATTTTACTAGAAACTTGAGTGATTCATGAAGTTTAATTGCAATAAGACTATTTCAGACTATTTAAAGCTCACATAAATATTGGTCTGATTTATACCTGTTTTTAAATAATTTATTGTAATTAGAGTTATTATGTTGATTATATTTTGATACTATAATTGGAGTTAGCCTTAAATATTTTTCTAATACTGGGTATGCTATTCTCATTTCATTTACAAAGTATAATATTTCCCACATAGTAGCCTAGGTCAAAAATAAATACTTGTCTTTAACTAATAAGTCCCATAATTATATTTTTATATAATTTGTTTCTAAAAGCCCCCAAAATATATGTTTATGAGAGAATAGTGACCCTTAAATAGTCATTTCAACTACAGAACCAACACTTAAAAGAAACAGAAAATCCTGAAAAATCTAGAGTTAATGCTTAAAGGCAAATTGAAACTACTATTTTCATAAATACTGAATTAAAATATGATAGGAAATGACAACAAACTTTCTATGATTAAGATGAATATGAGAGAGTAACTGAATAATTAGTAATAAGTTTCAAGGTTAATGAGAAAAATTCAATGTTAAATATTGGATACAGTTGTTGCAATAACTATGAGTCCCAGTACTTAAACCAAGACCACATTTAGAAGTCCCTGTGTTAGAAAAAAACTAGTCTTAGTTGGAATTTTCCTCCTAAGAACTTTTGCTTTACTTTGGCAAACTAAAATGGGAAATGAAGATAGTTAGCAACATAATTCAATAAAAATCAAGTAAACAAATATAATTCTGTTGAAATGTCCATAATATTTGGGAGAAAATGTTTCTGGTTTTGTGTTTAAAAAGAACGTGCACATATTCAATAAAATAAAACAGAACATTGGGAAAGGAAGGGATGCATAAAACAGGTGAAGGTGTTAAATTCATAAAATGAGATCAGACACACTTTATAAACCATATTCATATTCATATTACTGTTTGAAACTTTTTTTTGTCTTTTAAAGCAATTTTCTAGACAAAGTGGTCCACGTTGAGTGATTAAGCACCAGAGTTCTTGCCTTGTCTTATGACAACCTGACTGTTTGTATGTATGTATTCTTTATCAAATTGGAATAAAAAACAAGGAATTGTATTTACCCAGAATGATTGTTTTTTAGTGTCTTACAGATAACTCTAAACAACTAGAAGAAACAAAAGAGCCAAGTTTGACAAAATGCTTTATTAATGACACTTTGGAGGAACAGGTGCTCCCACATGTTGCTGATGAGATACATGAATTTAGATGCATCTTAAATACATTATGTTAAGCAAAAGCAGCCAATCATAAAAGGTTACACGTGTGTGTGTGTGTGTGTGTGTGTGTGTGTAATTCCATGTATATGGCATACTTATAAAGATAAAACTTTAACGAGGGAGAACAGATGAATGGCTGTCAGGGGTTTGTGATGGAGAGAGAGTATAATCACAGAGAAGTACAATGGGAGATTTGGGGAATGATGGAACTCATCTTTCTTCTGAGTTTGGAGGTAGTTATATCTATATTCTGTTAAAACTCATAGAACTATACCACAAAAGAAAGTAAATTTTACTTTCAATTAAAAAAATATATTTACATTCTTATTCTTAAAAGATAATTTTAAAATTCTTAAAAGAAAATAATTTTTAAAATAATATATACATATAGATTCTGTGTGTCTAGTCATGTTATATGTTCTTTATCTATATACAGAAATACCGGGAGGCTATCCTAGAAACTAATTAGAGTGATAGGGCTTTGTGGGTATGAATGGTTTGGCTAATGACAGGAACAAAGGAGAACTTCTTAATTTTTGTCTTTTAATATTGTTTTGACTTTGCACCATATGATTGAACTACATATTTGAAAAATACAATTAAATTACAACAAAACAAACAACAAGAATCAGATCTTTGGCTGGCTGATTTATTTTTCCCCACCTAGGGATAGTAAATTATTTGATTAATACTTTTAAATTGAGTAAGAACAATGAAATGTAAGTATATACAAACTTCATTGGACTCATTTCTTGAGCATTATTTTTTTTAACCCTATGCATAACCAGAGATCGAGCCTTTTACCTAATAGGAATTAATGCATCTTTCTTCCATAAATGATTCCTCTAATGACTGACTCAGCTGCTTTGAAATAAATTGAAAAAAATGACAATCAATTTCTTTATTAAAACCCTAACACTCAGAGCTATATATTTTGTCTTATTCTGTAATAAAACTTTGGCTTACTGTTCTTAAAATACAGCTATGTTTATATTATGTAATACTAACAGGTTACCAAATGAAATAAAAGCAGTTAAACAAGTTGCTTTATCTAGTCAATGCGAAATAACTAATTATTTTTCTACTCAGCTGACCTATTTGAATGTTTTGGTGTTGCTGATACTATCTAAATATGAAACATAATTGAGAGAACCTATTACTTTTCATTGGCATTCATCTTTGGATTTCTTCTCTCAAAATTCAGTAGGCTTACATCAGAACCCAGACCACTAAGAGGTTTTCTCCTTATACTTTCATAAATGGCACCACTAAGTGTACACTACGATTTCCTTTTTCAGTTTTTAAAATGCAAGGTTTTTAATTGATTGATATTTTCAGCCAGGGTATTGTTTGAGAGATATTGCCAATTTTCATTGTCAATTATGTTTTTTTTTTTTGGTTTTTGTTTGTTTGTTTTTGTTTTTTCCTGTTTCTTTCAAATGTCTTCTCAAGGAATAACCTTTCTCTCCATTTTAAAGAAAGGCTCCCTATTTTTTTCAAGTATCTGTGAAGTTAAAGGACATGGAAACTGAGGATTTGACTTAAAATTTCCAATTCCTAGGATCATGTTACAGCAAATAAGCAACTAATTTAGTTAGGATATCAATAAGTTTAGTCCACAAAGTTAGTTGCTTAAGTTCTGCAGCTACATTTTTATTTTAGGTGTTGGTCTGCTAGCATTCCAAAATATTCTGAAAAGAAGTTCCAGTTTGGAGATTCCTGTGCATGGTTTTTCTCTTGCTTAGTAAGTACTTAATAAGAATCGACCCAACTAATTCCCCTTTAGAGGAAAAAACTGTGAATCTAGTTTCCAGAGTTGAAACAAGTAACCATTTTTAAATCACAATAAAAATAATATTTAAGTGTTCTATATTATTTTACCCTTATGCATCCTAGACAAACTGTACCCACAGTACTATTCAAGACTGCGAACAGGATGATATTCAGCTGGAGAATTTTTGTCCTGGTTTCGCATTCTGTGACACTGTGCTAATTGATAGCAATGCCTTCAATGTATTATATTAACAAAAGAGAAAGCATGTAGGACATTGAGAGAATGATAGGCATGCAACTCATCAGTATTTTATTAGATCAAATCTTGACTCTTATAAAGCTCAAGTTGTCTCCCTCCCCAGGTAGAAGGACGGTAGTGTGCTAGATTGTGTATGATTTCTTATTACAGAGATGTCAGTTTTAGTTTGAAACATAAACATATTTTTATTCATACATTAGTGCTTATAGTGATCAATGACAGTGTATCTAGTATACTAGAATTTGTTTTTGATCAGTTGAAATGCAATTATTCATAAAACTCAAAACAGAGGCAAAGTTGTGAAAGAGAAGAAAAGAATTATAGCTTTCTTACAGGGAAGGTAATTTTAATATAGACGAGATTGGTCCAAGTTCTGCCATTTGGATTGATAGATTATCTAGCAGAACTATCATTTCAATAATCTCAATGACAGTATAGCACTGGATACATGGTACAGTATTATAAATTAAATTTACTGCAAATGTTATTGCAGAGAATATAGAAAGAGATCTATTATTTATGTTGGTGAAAGTTTAGATAGGAAAAAATTTAAGATTCTTTGACAAAACATAACAGAAATGATCTATATGATATGGCTATATTGCCAGTTGTCAAAAATTTCACTTTGGCCATTACTTCTTCATCACTATCCTTGAATTATAGTGACATGATTCCACTTGTGAGAGAAAATATTATATTAATCAACTTGAATGTTACCCCTGTAAGGTGGTGCTCTGTAGTGTTTAGCAATGTTGGATACAGTTAACTTTTTAAAGAAATATATTGGCTTTTATTTATTTTGCTCAATATTGAGAACTTGTAGCAGTCACAATATAAAGATGTTGGTAATTCCTGCATACTGACAATAAGAACTGTAATCATAGCAAATGGAGTTTATTGCATTCATGCTTACTGATTTTAACATGCACTTTTTTAATTAACTTATCAGATACTCTTTTTTATACCTGAATAATTATATGTCTAAATATAATTTCATCTATCATCTGTGTTTCTAGCCATCTTTCCATTCAATTATATTTCTATTTACATAAATACCTTTAGCTAAAGTAAAATTAAATCAGTGTATATTTCTCAGGTATATTATTTATTATCAGAACTGTATTAGTCTGTTCTCACACTGCTATAAAGACCTACCTGAGACTGCATGATTTGTGAAGAAAAGAGGTTTAATTGACTCACAGTTCCACAGACTGTATAGGAACCATGGCTAGGAGGCTTACAATCATGGTGGAATGTAAAGGGCAAGCAAATATGTCTGACCATTATGGAGCAGAAGAGAAAGATAATGAAGAGGGGGAAACGTCACATACTTTTTTTTTTTTTTTTTAGACGGAGTCTCGCTCTGTCGCCCAGGCTGGAGTGCAGTGGCGCGATCTCGTCTCACTGCAAGCTCTGCCTCCTGGGTTCACGCCGTTCTCCTGCTTCAGCCTCCGGAGTAGCTGTGACTACAGGCGCCCGCCACCACGCCTGGCTAATGCTTTTGTATTTTCAGTAGAGACACGGTTTCACTGTGTTAGCCAGGATGGTCTCAATATCCTGACCTCGTGATCCGCCCGCCTCGGCCTGCTAAAGTGCTGGGATTACAGGCGTGAGCCACCGCGCCCGGCCGCCACATACTTTCAAACAACCAGATCTCGTGAGACGACACTATCACAAGAACAGCAACGGGGAAATCTGGCCCCATGATCCAATCACGTGCCACCAGGTCTCTCCCTTGACATTTGGGGATTACAATTCGATTTAAGATTTGGATGGGGACACAGAGCCAAACCAAATCAAGAACGTTCAGCTTACATCATTATTATTACTTTACATCTGTCTTATCTGCTGGTTTGCAAGCTTCATAAGATGCAAGTATGAACGCCCCAAGCCTTCAAAATACTAAAACTATCAATTTCACCTTCCCCCTCCACTCCCATTTGGATGCATTTGATACAGGGTTCTTTGGGTGCCACTTCACCGGCTGAAAATCGCCAGTGGGCTCGTTCCGCCCACTCAGAGGCAGGCTGCGCTCAGCTCACACTACTGACCTGGATTCTCTGCCCATTGCAGCTCTGCCCTCAGCCTGCAGCTGGTCCAGCCGTGCTGCTGGCTTCTTCCTTGGGTGCCGACATCTGGAAGAGGGGGATGCGATGGCGTCCGAAAACATGGAGAAGCCAGCAAACGCAGAGCCATAAGGGGTGTTACAGCTTTTGCTTGGGAATTCTAGAGGTCTGAATCCCCAGGAAGTGTTATGGTTCTTGTTTGTTCCGGTAACCCACAGCTCTGCAAACGGGGTCCTGTGGTGCCCAGCGGTTTTTTCACTCCTGTTGCTCCGCCAGCAGAAACGCGTGTTACAGCTCTTTTCACACCTGTCGTTCAGTGGGTGTTGGGTTATTGTCCAGCGACCAAGAGGAATGAGGTACACAGACACCAGAAAGTGAGTGAAGTGGAGAAGAATTTTATTGACTGACAGAAAAGCTCTCCACGATGAGAGTGGACGCAAAGTAGGTAACCCTCTTTGTCAGAGGAAGCCCCCAAACGAGTAGTCATTTGTGAGACAGAGTCCAGGGTTTTTATGGGATCAGAATGGGGATATGTGTGCTGTGTGGTTCCTGGGTAGGCCTGGAAAAAGCACCATTCGATTGGCTAAAAGGCATGGAGGAAGTTCTCCCTCTGGTGGTGGACTCTACCCGGAAAAGGCAGCTCGCTTTTCAGGCTTCAGGCTGTCTTTGGCTTGAAGGTCAGGTTTCACCAGGGACCCACCCTTGCCTGCCTAGGAATTTGTCTGTCTTCTGCTGCTATCACGTTCTTATACACCACCTACCAATAATAGTCTTTTCTACTAGCCAATGAAGCAATAAAAGCTCCAACCATAACGTAATAAATGCTAATAATTATTGAATGCTTACTACATGCCTGACCCTCCTTTGAAAGGTTTGGTCTTCCAAACTACCCTATCATCAGATACTATTATTATATCTATTAAAAATGAGGACACTGAGGCATTAGAAATAGCATTCTATACTGAATCTTGAGGAGTTAAGAAGGGAAAGTAGAGACTGATTCTTTGAATCTTAGTTTTCTAAATATATGAAAGCACATGGAAGTAAGACCATAACATTTTTAGGACTGCTTCCATATTGATACTTGTAAGAAATTACAGTGTCAGCCTATTATAGATGCTAGAAAGTAGTTTCACAGCTGTTGGCATTTTCAGACGCTTCTGTACTTAAACAAATTCTATGGTAGACTTAAAAAATTAGAATCCTCTGGATATATGAGAAGAGCTACTACACTGGAAGGTTATCTTAATGAACTTTTTCATTTACCTTTGTGATAGTTTCATGGATTTAGAAGAATATGTCAGGAAAATACCAGGTTTTCACAACATCTTTTTAAAAAGTTTACATCAGAGAACCACATATATACACAGTGTTGACCAAGGGGGAAAATCCCATTATTCAGATAAGAAACACTGCATTTCCCCCACTACATTGCTGATTACAAGATCTAAAATACATTCTAAGAAACACATTCTAGAAAAATAAATATGTCTTTATATAAAATAAGTCCCAAAACCCCTAGCCACACACTTCTCATATATACACACTAGATTTGGGGGTAAACTTTTACAAAAAGGGATAGATTTGGTGGAAGGTAGGATGTCTAAAGAAAGAAAAGTCTCAAGGCTGTGGATGAGTGGAAGTTAAGGATATCAAGGATCAGAGGATGAAATTTGTTGTTACAGTATTACAGAAGTCCACACTATCCAATCTGCAACCCTTGGGAACAAATGTTGGAAATCAATATTTCACATTTTAAAATGAAAATACTACAATAGCATAAAGAACATCACAACAGAGTCTGGGGCAGCACCTTCTGATGAAACACATCAGTATTTTTACAGCAAATGGGATAAGGATGACAGAGGGAAAGTTGATTTTGCTCCTAACTATGTTGTTTCCAGACTTTTTAATTTCTTAGATTGTCAGGCTTTATTTTAGAATTGTGGAAAAAGATTTAAAAATAACTACATTTGATCAGAATTACACTTTTTGATTTCTTCTACTCCTTTTATCATGAATTACAGTGCTTCTCATTGCCCAAGCTCTAATAAATGGATCTACAGATTGTTCTTTTTTTTTTTTTTTTTTTTTGAGGCGGAGTCTCGCTCTGTCACCCAGGCTGGTGTGCAGTGGCCGGATCTCAGCTCACTGCAAGCTCCGCCTCCCGGGTTTACGCCATTCTCCTGCCTCAGCCTCCCGAGTAGCTGGGACTACAGGCGCCTGCCACCTCGCCCGGCTAGTTTTTTGTATTTCTTAGTAGAGACGGGGTTTCACAGTGTTAGCCAGGATGGTCTCGATCTCCTGACCTCGTGATCCGCCCGTCTCGGCCTCCCAAAGTGCTGGGATTACAGGCTTGAGCCACCGCGCCCGGCTCAGATTGTTCTTATCTTTGAGAATCTTATAGAATTCCATTCTCTTTTGGTCTAGCCTTAATCTTTTCAGAACAAACTCTCCTCACCACTGTATAGCTGGAGACCTGGCTCTTCTAAATTAAAAGGTGCCATTTAAAGAAGCAATTTATATTTTCTTAGCGACCTAATAATAGTTGAATAGTAACAAGGAAAGTCTAGATCAAAATCTTTTATAAAAGGTTGAAGTTTTACATTTTTTACTCAATTGTTTTACCACCAGCAGTTGATAATTTAATTATTATTTTGACACATGTGATTTTTGGCAAATGGTCACCATAAATAATTTTCCAGTTTTCTGAATTTAAATTTAAACATTATGTATAAAAGTATATA
Organism: Theropithecus gelada; assembly: GCF_003255815.1. NCBI lineage: Eukaryota > Metazoa > Chordata > Mammalia > Primates > Cercopithecidae > Theropithecus > Theropithecus gelada. The sequence continues at coordinate 79,748,680 of NC_037676.1, forward strand.
TGTTTACATTTTTATTGTTTGTATGTCTGTGAATTGTTATCTAAGAGTATGGAAAAGAAGAGCATGACTAGAGTGACTAATTTAGCCATTTCTGTAGCTTCTAATTTGTGTATGAATTAAAATGTCTTATTTCTTCAAGTAAAAAATGTTCAGAAAATGAGTGTTCTCTATTTTTTTTAAATAATGTAAAAAATTGGCCTGTCACTCCTACCCCGCACACCCAATATAGCTCTTGTCTCTCTAAATTCTTCAGGCACATATCTTTCATACAAACCAAAGCTACTCAGATGAATTAATATAAATAAGGTCTTGGACTTCATGAAGTTTATAAGCTAGTATATGAAATTACAAAGAAACCTCTATTATTTAAAATTTTAATTATCCTGTAGTCCCAGCTACTCGGGAGGCTGAGGCAGGAGAATGGCATAAACCTGGGAGGCGGAGCTTGCAGTGAGCTGAGATCCGGCCACTGCACTCCAGCCTGGGCGACAGAGCGAGACTCCGTCTCAAAAAAAAAAAAAAAAAAAAAAAAAAAAATTTAATTATTAGTATAATAAATAATGATATACCTAACAATTAATACAATTGAAATTAATGTAGTATTATTGATAACATTATATTAATGTTAATATGTAATATAATGTGAAATTATTATAATTATATTATAATTATTATCACGATTATTAATATCAAATGAAAGGGTTAATACAGAGTGATTTTTAAGAACACTTCTCATATGTAAAAGAATACCTATTTGTTGTATAAATTGAAGTGAAAATATAAAATATATTTTTTTCCATTGTGTAACAGACAGGACATTATTTCTGCTTGCTCTTTATTTAAACATGTCTACCTTATTGTGGGGTTATGATAACATTTATTTAATAAATGGGGAAAAAGCAGTATTATGGTGTTTGTTTTATATATCCATTATCTCTATACAACCATTGTATTTTAAGTGTCTCTTTTAAATGAATTTGCATATTGTCATTTGCAAAACATCTATGTATCGTTATTTTCTTTAAGGACACTTAACATGAGATGTATTGTCTTAACAAATTTTTAAGTGCACAATACAATATTGTTAACTATAGGCACAATGTTGTACAGCAGACCTCTAGAACTTTTTTATTCTGTGTAACTGAAACTGTATATCCACTGAACAGTATGTTTACCCCTCCCTCCAGATCCTGGTAGTTACCTCACTCCCTATTCCAGCGATGTTACACCTTTAATACCTCAGAAAGTAGAATCATACAGTATTTGTCCTTCTATGACTGGTTTATTACAATTAGCATAATGTCTTCCTAAAAGAAGTAAAATCAGAATTTTGAAGGTATCTGCACTCCATGTTCATTATGGGATTATTCACAATAGTCAAGATATGGAAACAACTTAACAGTCCATCAACAGAAGAATGGAGGAAGAAAATGTAGTCTATACATTAAAAAGGAATATTATTGAGCCTTCAGAAAAAGAAAATCCTGCCTTAAGAGTGACAACATGGATGGACCTAGAGAATTATTTTTAAATTTTGACTTTATTATAAAATTTTAGATATCCAAGTATCTGAAGGCTTGTAAAATTCCCAAAAATATCTTTGTAAATGGATTTCAGTTAGAAAATTATTGATGTTATTATAAGTATCATGTAAAGATGATGTCAAAAATCAACACTAAAAGATATAGAGGTTTCAAAGTTCTCCCAATATTTGAAATTGCTAAATTGGACATCATTAGATTTCATAAAATTAAATTTAAAATAAATATTTAATAAAACACCACAAATTTTCTATATGATTCTTCCACCATGGATATCAAAACCAACTTAATAGGCAATAATAGAATTTGATTTAGAGAAGAATCAAAGAGCAGGGGTACCTTTGAAACAGATCATTATGAAGACAAATGATTTCTGTTTTGCATTGAAAAATTAAAATATTTATTAATGGAAAATAACATTTGGCACTTTGGAGTTATTATTAGTTTTTATGTTACATTTTCTACAGTTCTTAAACTGGAATATTGTCTTTAAATTATGCAGGACAATGTTATTTTACTTTTCTCAATAAGAAAAATTAGTACAAAAATTGCCACTGATTGTTAGACTGTGTAAACAGATGAAGTTTATGGTCAATAACTCTCAGTATCAAAGTTCTTGCCATGGCATACCAAAAAGAAGTTTTATAAGGCATTCATATAAGTAGCAGAGTATTATACATTCTTAAGATTTGATTTTCAGATACAAGAAATGCCAGTTTTTTAAAAAAAAGTCTAGTTATAGAAACCTCTGCCACATGGTAATGGAGAAAGCATCTAAATAGAAAAAGTAATTTGGAAAGTTGAGGGTAAATCTTTCATGAATATTGTTTTTATGAAGATGTTTAATTAGGAATACAATATTTGCTTGCATTACTGGCCAGCAACAACCACTATAGAGTTAAATCAACAATACCGAATCCTAGAATCTGGCAACATTGCTATATGAATCTGGATTTACTGCTATTGTCAATAATCCTTGGGGTGTGTGTGAATTTAGAGGTAGTAAATTTTCTCTGTTTCTTGGTCCTTTGTAATGGCACAGTGTTCAAGCACCTTTGTTGTTGCCTGCCCTGATTTAAATGTGTCACTGTTTTTCTGTTTTTACTGCACGTTCAAATATTTCTTAAATTCCAATCCTGTTGGAAATCATGGGGGACCGTTTCTTCCCTTGTTTAATTACCAGAGTGGTATCTTTTCAACATTTTTAAAGTAGCATGTATTTATTCTTACCTCAAACATGAATTGAGCATTCTCTCAGAGCTAGGTATAGTTTTAAAGCTTTGGGATGGTCTGGTAAACAAGACTTTGTACCCCTCTCTCTAGCACCCTCGCTTCACTCAGTCATCCATTGTAGCTTCATTGCAGGCAAACAGACTTTTTCTTTATGCTGACCCTATTTTCTCCTGCTCTGTTACCCATGCATAGTGTTCTTACCTCCTCGAATTATCTGTGCTGTCTTGCAGTCTCACTCTCCACACCCATCTGTCCCAGTCCTCTTTCAGATATCAGTTCAAATATCACTTCCTCCAGGAAACATTTTCATCTTCAAATCTAACAGAATCATGCCCTTCCTTACTGGAACTTTAATTTAGTGGTAAATTTATCTTTATTTATGTAATAATTTGACTAACAACTATCTCCTTCAGCAGACTGAAAGTTCCCCAGAAACTTTTTTGGTCACCTCTATATCCCCAGCACCTGCTACTTGTTCGTGTCTGGCACAAACCAAGGATGCTGGTACAATTAGAACCATTGAGGTTAAACCAGAAAAATAGAGCCCCTTCCAAGTGAAAAAAAAAATAGTCATTTAGGAGACTTTTAAAGTTATTATTAAATTTTTACCTTCATGATAATATATCATAAAGAACATTTTTGACTACAATGTAGTTTGGATGTGTCGTACTTTTTGTTTTGTACTTTTTTCCTTATTTGAATAGGGAATCAGAGAGATATTTAAAATTATTTTACTGAATTGAGTTATTAGTATTGTGAATTAAGGTTGTTATCCTCCAGTAGAATTTATTATATTTAAGCCTGAATCATTCATCATAAATGACTTTGCTACTTTGTAGTTGGATACTCCCAGGATTTTCCAGAACAATACCAAGTTTTTGAGACATATTATTTAAAAAAAAAAAAAAACATTATTTAATGATATCTTTTAATGTAGAATTTAACTGTATTATCAATGTTATACCCTTACATATTTCATATATAACATCATTATAATTTTTTAAAGTTCTCTAATCAGTTCATGAGTTCCAATTTCTGTTCTGAAAACGGGAATGTTGGTGAACCCAGATAACAACGTTGTGATTTCTAAATTTATCCTATAGAAGAATTTAAAAGCAATGCTTGTATCTAGGGTAGTAAAGGATACCCGGAAGTTTGAACATTTCAGAGAATCAATAGAGAATAATATTAAGAAAAAGACACTAGTTTTATCAATAACTTATAGATAACCTCACAGAGAGGAATCTCATGTAAGTATCTGAACAGAAGCAAGAGAAATGGCATCAAGAGAGATGCATGTTGAAGACTTTCAGTCACTAAGTGTAAACATCGGGGTTCAAGATTTTGGAAGTAAGAGCAAGTTGAGTATTTGACAAACTAGAGTCAAATAGATAGTTTTATTTGAAAGAGGAAATTTTTAAAAATAAAATGAGATGTTTATAATAATTGTCAGAGTAAGGTCCTGAAGAAGAGAGCAAGGCCTGAGTGGTGGGGTTAGTTTTACAAAGCAAGCATGAATACGTAGGTCTCAGGAGTTGACTTAAGGGTAAACTAGCAGATGTGGATATGTTTATTTGCTAAGATGAGGGAAAAACTGTGATATTTAGCTGCTTTCTGCTTCAAAACTCCCAGATATGGCTTGTTATCATCCCGAACTCATTTAAATGTCTCTTTGCTATTTCCACATATCTTCAAAATGTGGGACAGAAAACTACGGTTCCAGAAACAAATGGAGGTCCTTCCAAACTAACCCCATTGCATTCGTTATTTCCTCTTCTGAACTCGAATTTGTTAGATTTGTTTACATGTTGTCTTAAAGACTACCAATATTGAACTTCCGGTTTTTCACCTCCCTCACACATAGTGAAGTTTCTTTCTCCTTTCTTCCCATTTTAACAGAATATATTTTTTCAAAGGATTATCTCTCCACCAGAACTCTGAATTCCATGTGTCACTTCCTTCTTTATTTTTTCTTTTTCTATGTATTGTCAGTCTTTCACTGGCTCCTGCCTTGTCCACAAACATAGTAGTCTCTCCAGTCTTCTCACAGGTGCACACATAGGCCATGTGTACATACATAAAACATGCAGTTATCCATATTCTTCTGACTGTGCTCTCTGATAATTCTCCTTAGCTGTTCTCTTTCCTTTCCAGACAGTCCCCCTGATAAAGGTTTACATTCCTTCACTGTATTTCTGCAAGTTCATTTATTTTTCAACCAACTATAGCATGAATTCTCTATTTATGTCTTAACTAGTACTGCTTTCCATAAAGTAATTTTGTATCATCTTATTTGTAAAAACTGTTGAACACAATTTGATACTTCACATCATTGATCTCAAAGTAACATCTGACTCCATCTCTGCCACAATGCTCTGAAGGCTCTCTCTTCTCCATGCCTCCTTCCCTGGGTCCTCAGGTGTATTGGGTAGCATTCTGCTCTCAACCCTTCTCATTGTGCACCCTATTCCTGAACAATCTTATCTTTGTTATAGACTACAATTATCACCTCTGCAGAAGGCATTAATAGTAATGGCTACCTAGTGTCTGCTATGGAACTACAAGCACAGTCTCCAAAATCTCCCACAAGTTCTTCCAAGGCAAAATCCAAAACTGGGTTCAGCTTCTCAGTCTCAGTTCCCACAGGTGGATCTCCTTCAGTGTTCTCAGCCAATGAAAATGATATCAATCTACTCCTTGCCATCAAGCCAAAATTCTCAATTCAGTTTTTATTGCTTCTTTCATATTCCTCCCCCTACACATATATTATGGATCATCAAGTCCCTCTGATTCTGCATACTAAATATCTTTAAATAAAATTTCTCCATTCTATGCATTTGATACTTCCAGTACCTACTTATAACTGACATTCTTTGTGAGGTAATTTATTTAGTATTTGCAATGTTTTCAATTCAGACCTTAATCATGTCTTACATAGAATACTTTAATAGCTTCCCAAGTAATGTTCCTTTTCTCTTAATATGACTCCTCCAAAATGTCCTGCTAGAGAAATCTTTCTAATACAAAATTGTGATCATGTAATTTGCTGTTTGTAAGTCTTTACATGATGCACTAGTATTTATCTGTTCAACATCTTATTGGACATTGTTTTATTCCCATATAATGGACTGCTATATGAGTATTAGATAGACTTATAGATTTATATAAACTGCGGTGAAAATAGGTTCATGGTATGTTAACAACAAAAAAAGTAAGCCACAAATTATTATGTTTACCGTGATTCATTAAAAGAAATTATTTGGATATTCAGTCTGTGTCATCTAGGTTGGAGTGTAAAGATACCATTATAGCTCACTGCAACCTTGAACTCAGGACTCAAGTGAGCCTCCTGCTTCAGCCTCCTGAGTTGTTGGGAATACAAGCATGCACCACCGTATCTGGCTACTTTGTTTGTTTGTTCGTTTCATTTTGGAGAGACAGGGTCTTACTATGTTACCGAGGTTGCTTTCAAACTCCTGGCCTGAAATGATTCTTCTGTCTCATCCTTCCAAGTCACTGGGATTACAGGCATGAGTCATTGCACCTGGCTTGACTTGTTTTTAAAATAAAAAAATACGTCATATGTAAACCGTGAGACATAAATAATCTAGCTCATCTAACTTTTCATCAAGCTACGTGACTTACTCATAATACTTTTATAGTCAGTTATTGTTTTTTAAAATGTATTTCTTTTGCATTATTTGAATTTTAGAGAATATATGTTTTATATTCAGGAAAATCATAAAGATTATTGTAATATCCTTAAAGCATTTGAATAAATTTCTTGAGAGTCCAGCTTTTTGGGGCATTCAGTGTCCTTCAAGATCTGGCCTATATCAAAATCCCAGCTATATACTTGCCACTCCTCCTCTGAATAATATCTAACCAAATTTTTATCTATGGTCGGATCTTCAACGCATTTGCACATCCCTTCCTTTTTCAGAGGTCTACTTTGTCATCTAAGCAAGAAATCAAAAAGAAATGCAAGGATCCATTTTCCATCCCTATCAGTATCCAATTGCTCACCAAACCCTACTGATGCTGCATTCTAAATATTTTTAAAATTTGTCCCCTATGTAATAATAATTCCTAACTTTAACTCTGCTATGTAGTATTACTTGCCCTCTGTCCAATAGAGTTATAGATTTTTGTGTTTGTTCCCACAAATTTCTGTTTTCCTTGTCACATCACCTATCACATAGTCTCTTGTTTTAGCTTTTGTTTGTTTCTTTTTCACTAAATACAATAAATTTAACACCGCTTTCTGTGCGTGACATAGGATTAAATTCATCATGGTGCCTAATACATGGAAGGCATTTAATCATCATTTGTTGAACATACTAATACAACACACAGTGCTGGGCAAATGGGCATATGACAATTGATTATGGTAATTAGATTGGCTGAATTTTCTAATAATGCCTTTTGTTTTAAGAAATTCATGGCCGGGCACGGTGGCTCACGCCTGCAATCTCAGCACTTTGGGAGGCCGAGGCGGGCGGATGACAAGGTCAGGAGATCGAGACCATCCTAGCTAACACGGTGAAACCGCGTCTCTACTAAAAATGCAAAAGAAATTAGCCGGGCGTAGTGGCGGGCGCCTGTAGTCCCAGCTACTAGGGAGGCTGAGGCAGGAGAATGGCGTGAACCTGGGAGACGGAGCTTGCAGTGAGCCAAGATCGCACTGCTGCACTCCAAGCTGGGCGACAGAGCCAGACCCCATCTCAAAAAAAAAAAAAAAAAAAAAAAAAGAAAAAAAGAAAAAGAAAAAAGAAAAAGAAAAAGAAAAGAAAATGCATGATGTGTAACAATTGTAATGCCTATAAACCTGTACTTAATTAAAATCTATTGGCAAAAAAAGAAAACCTATTATTTTTGCTTCATGTAGAGTTAAAAGGGAATAGAAAGAAAGTCATTGGATAAGACAAAGAGTGATCGAAAAGAAATTCAGCTGCTGCTGCTGAGCAGTATAGAGTAAGCACCTCAAGTATTAGTCACTTAGTGAAAATGATGCCAGAGGTAGTGGAGTTGGGGAGAGATTAAAATTAATATACATATATGAATTTTACGTATCAATCAATATTAATATTATAGATAGATAGATAGATAGATAGATAGATAGATAGATAGATAGATAGATAGATAGATAGATAGATAGATAGATAGGTAGATAGACAGAGCAATCTCAGGAGGGGAAGAGTAGATGCAAAGGATTCCTTATGGAAATTTCTCTGTGTCTCTTACTAGCTTCTGCCAATTTGTATCTGTAGTTTTCAAGTTAATACAGATCCTGTGACTTAATATATCAAACAAAGTTTCCTTTTTTTTTTTTTTTTTTTTTGAAACAGAGTCTCGCTCTGTTGCCCTGGCTGGAGTGCAGTGGGCGGATCTCGGCTCACTGCAAGCTCCGCCTCCCGGGTTTACGCCATTCTCCTGCCTCAGCCTCCTGAGTAGCTGGAACTACAGGCGCCCGCCACCTCGCCCGGCTAGTTTTTTTTTTGTTGTTGTTTGTTTGTTTGTTTGTTTGATTGATTTTTCCGTATAGACGGGGTTTCACCGTGTTAGGCAGGATGGTCTTGATCTCCTGACCTCGCGATCCGAACGTCTCGGCCTCCCAAAGTGCTGGGATTACAGGCTTGAGCCACCGCGCCCGGCCCAAAGTTTCCATTTTTAGGTTGGGTTCTGTAATGAAAAAATGCATGTTCATCTCAATAACAAAATCAAGTAAACTGACCACAAAAATAAACCACGAACATTGTCAGTAGGATGAATATGGAGACTTAAATAAGGGGAAGAGTAGTAGCATTCTACCTCATGCTGGTAGAGACTAAAAAGTGTCTAGCAGATCAGAGTGATATTCAGAGACAGTGGGGTACATAAGGGATGGTATGGCAGAACTATGCATTCATTCATTTTTGCACTGAATCCCTCTTATGTACCGCACACTAAGCCCAGGTCATCTAGCAGTGAATCAAAGACGTAAGATTCCCATCCCTTGTGAGGTCTACAGGAATATAGAACTGAAATGTGTTTGACTAGGAGCAGTGTGATCCTTTTGAAGTGTATGAGCTCCATATATTGATAACTTAATAATTTGCCTCTGCCTATTTTTTGACAATATGGAAAACATCAGCTGGGCACAGCTGTTGCTCATGCCTGCCATCCCAGAGCTTTCAGAGGCTGAGGTGGAAACTGAGGTGGGAAGATGACTTGAATTCAGGAGTTTGAGACCAGGGTGGGTAACATAGCAGGACCTCACCTCTACAAAAAAAAAAAAAAAAAAAAACACTAAACAAAAAGAAGAAGAAGAAAATATTAGTCAGGCATGAGGAATGATAACACACACCTGATACTTGAGAGGCTGGGAGTGGGAGGATGCTTTGAGCTCAGGAATTGAAGGCTGAAGTGAGCTATGTTCACACTTCTGCATTCCAGCCTGGGCAACAGAGCGAGACCCTATCTCTAGAAAGTTAATACTAAAAGTTTAAAATATATATATGAAAAACATTCATCCTATAAATGCATATAACCTGTGTGACTTAGAAAATATTATATCAATGATATTGATATATAGGTACATTAAAATAAAATAATAAATTAATGGAGACATTTAGATTGAAAAATAATGTGTACAGTATAGTCTAATTTTAATAGCAATTATAAAAATGTATAAAATATACGCATATAATGTACATATATACTATATATGTCTAAAATCCATTAGAATAAAAAACATAAAATTTATACTATGGTATGTATATTATAAATAGTATATGCATGTAGTTACACTCAAGGAGAAATGTAGAAAATATACCCTAAAATGTTAGCAATAGATGTTATTTTTGGTTTTCATCCCCTTAAGGTGTATCTCTCATTTCTGATTTAAAAAAGAAATTCAGAGACAGTGCCTTAAGCTGTGTCCCAGGCTAGAGTGCAGTGGTACATTCATGGCTCACTGTAGCCTCAACCATCTGGACTCAAGAAAACATCCTGCTTCAGCATTCCCCAGCTGAAACTACAGGTATATGTCACCACGCCTGGTTAATTTTCTGATTTTTATTTTGTCGAGACAGGGATCTTACTATATTGCCCAGGCTGGTCTCAAACTCTTGACCTCAGCCTATACTCCCAGGTTGGCCTCTCAAAGTGCCAGAATTACAAAGTCTGAGCCATCACTTCCAGACTATCTGATTTATTTTTAAAGGAAATCATCTTCTTTGTACAGTAAAATAATTGTAAAAATAAATTGGAAGATAATCAAATCGTTTTTGATAGATATTGGGTATAATGTATTTATGGAAAATTGTCTTGGCTGAGAATACATACTTCTATCATCAATTCATACTAGGATTCTACATTTATTTTTATAATGTTGCTGAGAGTAGTATATTCATAGAGTTTGGGGGGAAATCTAATTCATTGGCTTTCATTTAATGTAAGTTGTAACACCTGGGTCTTCCTTGTTTACAAAGCACATAATTTTTAAACTTTTCCCATTATCACACATGTGTAGAAGAGCAATATTATGTCTAAAATTTGTTTGCAAGGCTAGTATGAGGAAGACATGAAGAAATTCCAAAAGAACTTTGAGTTACTGAGAAAGAACTGGCTATATAAGTTCAAAGTGTTTCTTCTTATATTAGGTGGATTTAAAATGGGAAAATATGGTCTGGAACACTTTCTTGAAGAATTGTTCAAATGTCTTGGGTTTGGCAAAGTTGAAACTGCATTTTCCCATTCCTTTTTTTGTGCTCATGATTTACAAAACCATGTATATTTCAAGAGAAATTTAATCCATATGTTCTGATTCATTTGCACTTAACTTGTCATATTATTGTTCATGAAAGTCATCTCATGCCCAGGAAAGTTTGTGAGAATCTTTTAAATAAGTCTCTCTTTCCTTCCTGTTCTAAGAAGCTGCATTTTATCATTAGTTAGTAAACTGTAATCCCCAAAAGATCATAAATCCATAAAATTCACAACATTTCATAAAATCCATAAAAATGCATAAATTTCAAGTTTCATATTCAGCCAAAATTTTCTCTCCTATTTATTTATGTGTGTTGGTAGTAAAGCTAATAGCATTCAGCTAAAGACCAAATGACACGACTATACAGTCTTCGGTGTTTTAAAAATCAGTCCTTATGAAAAATTTGAACAGATTTTGTATTTAATAAGTATATTCCGCCAAATAAGAAGCATGATATGTCCATTGAGGAAATATTATACCTACAAAGACAAATTGAAGAGCAGATGCTAGATTTATGAGAACCTTTGTCAGCTGTCATTCTTTGGAACTGAAAGGAAATCATCAATAATGAGTCTTACACAAGGAGAGACTACCAAGACTCAAAGAATAACACCTTCTAAAAGTCATAATTGCTCGTGCTATACAAGATTTTTTTTCTATGCCTCTCAGAGAGGATGAAATCATGTGTCAAGAAGAATCTTAAAAGATTTTAAAAATCTAATTGCATAGAAGATACAGGTATTTGAATAGTGATGTCAGAACATTTCAAATATATTTTTTAAAATTTTTAAATAAATTGTTAAAAACTATTTATAGTCATTTTTTTACTAGTGCTTCTAAGTATTCTTCCAGCTACATAACACAAGACTTGTGCATTGTGGCTGAACAATCCCCAGTACCCCAGGTATTTCAAGGACACATTAAGAATGGTAATGTAAAAAGCAGAATGTACTGCACACTGTTTAGGAGATTAAGATGCCATTAAAAACTCCCCAGGAAGAATGAACTAAGGTCCAGTGTAAGGCTAAGACTGTGAAAGCTCAAGTTCTAAAACAAACTTAAAATTTCAGCCTATGTCTATTTAAATTGATGTTATGAGACCTATCCCTCGGGAAAATGGATGCCTGTGTTTGCTGTGCTGTGAACTATTTTAGAGCAGAAAGATTGTATATTCTCCAGTGAATGTTTATGTGCACATCTGGATATATGCAGAAAACTAATGTAATTAATGGGCTATGTAAAATAAATTACTGTATTTGAAATCTCGCTCTTTGATTCTGGGTGAGTAAATTTGTGGTTACAAAATGAGTGCCTCAATAAGGCATGCATACATGCACAAACACACACACTTCATTCCACAAACCACCAACTCCAGTAATAAGTGAGGAATTTAGACCCTTGGAACAGATTGATGCTGTTAATTAATTTCATCTGCCTGAAATACGTGTTTCGAAAGAGAGAAACTAATCATGTAGCATTTGAATATATTTTCAAAATACTGTAGTAATTAGAAATTACAAGAAATATAGCATTACTACATATTTTATCATTTGTATAAATGAGTTAGTTTAATGGATGGAATATTGTCTTACCTAGCTAATTAATCTTCAGGTAAGTTTGTATGGCCAGTATTTATTCAGTCCATTTAACATCTATCTATCTAGATACATAGATAGATAGCTATCCCTATTTTTTTTTTTCTTTGAGTACTAAAATGTCATTGGACTTTGAAGTGGTAATAGGACAGGATTCATGTACAAACCAAGCAATCCCAACCTTAGTATTATGTTGGTAACTCATTTTCTGAGAGCTCCAGTTGAGACATGTTTGGAACATTGAATGCTTAGACAAATCTATAACTGACTTGTCCTGAAAGCCAAAGAAGAACTTTACAGAGAAGAGGTTGTTAACCTGAGTGTGGTGATTTTAGCTCACTCTCTGGGTCGTTGGTTCTGTAATAGAAAAATGATGACTTACTCCTTCAAAGGGGATTGTTATGAGCTAGATCACTGGGTTCCTACATTTGCTTCACCCTTGGAATATGGCTTAGTTTTTACTACGCAATGCTAGAAAGGAATTGCATTAAGGAAATGTTCATTCTTTAGGCCTTGGGGACTGGAAAAGAATCCAAAACTCATGTCGAACTAACTTATACATCCATTTCTCTCCTAGAACACCTAAGATATAGAAATCCCTCCATTTTCCAGAAGATTTATCAAGTACAAAAAATATATACCCCAGCCTTTTTTTTTTTTTTTTTGCCAAAATACATGTTTTGCTATGTCTAAAACACTGTTTCTAAAGCGTGACGCCTCATAAGTAAATACCTGTATTTTCTGCAAAATGTGAAAGTTTATTCTTATTCAAGGTTTACATTTACAGGGCTTCATTTAAAAAATGTCATTTTGGACATGACAACAACCAGAGTATTAATACATATTTATAATACCTATTATTGTTTGCAACTGTGTTCATTAAGTGTCATTTTACATTAATATAATCATTAGTCTAAAATGAATATGAAATATTCTGTAATGCATCACTCTCTCTTTTGGGTCCCAACTCTAGTTCATGAATATTTTCTTTGTGGGAATTATCACCCTGGCTTACAGATAGTTATTTGGGCATCTTTTACTCACTAGCTAGAGTGCGAGGATGAGTGTGTTATTCTTCTCACCTCTGCCAATGCTTGGTAAAGGGCCTGACACATGTGAGCACTCACTAAATCTTTGTGGAACTAGTACATTAACACATATCCTAAATTTCACCTAAAACTGGCGTTAACACTCATTGATTTCCTGCCCATCACCCTTTTCTGAAAGTAAAAGTGCACACTCAAAATTAGTGACATCCTGCAAGACGAAAGTCTGTAGTTTCCACATTTTAACAGTTGAAAATTTAAGTGAATATTTGCCTAATGTTTGAAATCAATTTTAACATACTGTAAAAATCCATCAATAAATTTCATTCACTTTACTTCTCATCTTTGCACAGTGGTTGGATAGGTTTTGATACTCTGCTGTAATATTTTAGTGAATGGGATAAAGACAGAGTCTTGCTATTCATTTAGAATAGCCAGACTTATAATAACTTAAGCCCTCACTTTAAAACATATTTAAACTGGTTCTAGATCCTCGAGGAGTCACCACACTGACTTCTACAATGACTGAACTAATTTAAACTCCCATCAACAGTGTAAAAGCATTCCTATTTCTCCACATTCTCTCCCGGATCTGTTGTTTCCTGACATTTTAATGATCACCTTTCTAACTAGCCTGAGATGGTATCTCATTGTGGTTTTGATTTGCTTTCCTCTAATGACCAGTGATGATGAGCTCTTTTTAATGATTTTTGGAAGCATAAATGTCTTCTTTTAAGAAGTGTCTGTTCATATACATTGCCCACTTTTTTGCTTTTTTCTTGTAAATTTGTTTAAGTTCGCTGTAGATTCTGGATATTAGCCCTTTGTCAGATGGATAAATTGCAAAATTTGTCTCCTATTCTGTAGGTTGCCTGTTCACTCTGATGATAGTTTCTTTTGCTGTGCAGAAGCTCTTTAGTTTAATTTGATCCCATTTGTCAATTTTGGCTTTTGTTGTCATTGCTTTTGGTGTTTTAGTCATGATGTCTTTGCCTATGCCTATTGACCTAGCAATTCCATTACTGGGTATATACCCAAAGGATTGTAAATCATTCTACTATAAAGACACATGCACACACATGTTTATTGCAGCAGTATTCACAATAGCAAAGACTTGGAACCAACCCAAATGCCCATCAGTGATAGACTGGATAAAGAAAATATGGCACATATAGATCATGGAATACTATGCAGCCATAAAAAAGGATGAGGTCAGTCGGGTGAAGTGACTCATGCCTGTAATCCCAGCATTTTGGGAGGCTGAGGCAGGCAGATCATGAGGTCAGGAGATTAAGACCATCTGGCCAACATGGTGAAACCCCATCTCTACTAAAAATACAAAAATTACTTGGGTGTGGTGGCACGTGCCTGTAATCCTAGCTACTCAGGAGGCTGAGGCAGGAGAATCACTTGAACCAGGGAGTTGTAGGTTGCAGTGAGCCGAGATCATGCGACTGCACTCTAGTCTGGTGACTGAGTGAGACTCCGTCTCAAAAAACAAAACAAAACAAAACAACAACAGCAACAACAACAAAGATGAGTTCATGTCATCTGCAGGGACATGGATGAATCTGTAAACCATCATTCTCAGCAAACTAACACAGGAAGAGAAAACCAAACATCACATGCTCTCACGTATAAGTAGGCGTTGAACAATGAAAACACATGAACACAGGCAGGGGAACAACACACACTGGAGCCTGTGCGGGGGTGGAGGGCTAGGGGAGGAGTAGCATTAGGAGAAACACGTACTGTAGATTGTGGGTTCATGGGTGCAGCAAACCACCATGGCACGTGTATGCCTATGTAACAAACCTGCACGTCCTGCACATGTATCCCAGAACTTAAAGTATAATAAAATATATATGTATTTAAACTTTGCACTTAGGTATGTGTATATGTGTGTACATGGGAAGAAATTGTGCCTAGTACACAATTGCACACATAATTCGAGTTCTGTGATTTCAGTATAAATTATAGGGGTATGACAGTGTAAGAATATTTATGGTTAACAGCTTTTGTTGATATTTTTTCTTCCAAAATAAGTTTTCTTGTTCAAATTCATTTCTTGTGAAGAATAGGGTTATAAACGTAAAGGCCGTGGCAGGGAAATGGAATTAATGATGAAATAAGGTTAGAGAAAAACAAACTTAGAGAAAAATTGGCAGTAGGTCTTTTTGAAAAACAGGGTTGTACATTTATTTTTTAATCAATAGAGATAATAAAGGGAAGTTTTTTACAATAATTTGATCAATTTAGAATTTTGAAAATGTTACTGAAAACAAACATCAGTCTTTTAATGTGTTTTTATATTTCTGTCAGATTTATCAGACTTGCCATTATTATTCAGTATTTACTATAGAAAGATGTTCATATTTAAGATCTGGCATATTAGTTATATCTCTTGCCTCTGAGACAGCCTGCACAGACAGTAAACTAAAAAAAAAAAAAAAAAAAAAAAAAAAAAAAAAAAAAAAAAAAAAAAACTAGGCAATTTTAAAAGTAAAAGAAATAAAGATAGCAAATACATGTTGAGGAAAAAGACTCTACTAAAACCAGATATCATTTAAATCCCCCATTTACTAATAGCTTATAACTAGTTTTATTGAGTGCAAATAATATCTGGAAAGGGTTGTAGGACTCTTAATACCGACTAAAGTTTCAGGGCAGTGCCAGATAGTTATAGAAGGTACTAAAGCAAAATCTGAATGCTGATCTTCGAATGCAAAGATTTCTTTTCTGTTTGCTCTTATATTCCATGTGTGTAGAACAGTGCTTGGTGGATAATAGCACCCCAAAATACATACTTCTTGATTGATAGGTTCCACACTGTGTTACAACTAAAATGGGCTTGACTATTAGCTATCACAACAATATTGAGAATCTATTTACTCATATGTTTCTTTAAATAAGAGTCATTCTAATTTCTTGCAGGGTCAAGATAAGTACAATAAATGTTATACAGTAAATGTTTTGCTTCTCTTTTGTTACTTCTTTGTGCTTTCCATAGACTACAGAAAACACTCCAGGAATATGAAAGGGCTGTAGAGATGATAATGAGTGTTCTCTGGAATAACACTGCCCAATAGCAATTTCTACTTTAATGGAAATGTTCTATATGTTTTTTGACCCAATTCTGTAATCATTAGCCACTTGCAGCTACTGAGTTCTTGAAATGTGGCAAGTGACACTGAGACATTGTATTTTTAATGTTATTTACTTAAAATTAATTTAAACTTAAACTCAAATTTAAATACTTGTACATGTCTGTGGTTGCTATATCAGACAGAACAGCTCTCAAAAAAAAAGAAAAAATCAGAACAATTATTTGACTTTACTGCTTTTTCTTCTCAAGTCCAGTCCGTGGGTTACTTTTATTTCTTTCTTTCCCTTCTATACTGGTAAATATAAAGATGATTCTTTGTGCAAAAGTATTTAAGTATGGTCTGAGTATACCATTTTTCAGAAAGATAAGGTTTTCCTCATATCCACTGCTTTCAATACCTCACACTCCACTTATGTCTTACAAAATTACACTGTTTTAAATGAAATATGCAGGAAGAAGTAATAAGTATACAGAGAATCATAACAGCCCTGCCTACCATTACCCATATTCTTCTTTTTCAAATAAATTTTGGTCATTGAACACATGAATACGTCTGATATTTTTGATTGTCTAAATTCCCTGATTCTTCAAAAACAATCATAAAAAGCAATTACCTCTTTATATCAGTTTCTTTCCTTGTTTAATAGAAGATTTGGCTCTAGAAAAGAGAATGACAAAAGGTTTAAAAGAGTGAAAAACATCATTTTATTACTAACGTTTTATCAACCCTTCTATGCCATACTTATCACTGTGTTCCTCAGAGAATCTTTATGACTGTCAGTGCTATAGATAAGATAATTGCGTTTTTAGGGCAAAAGAAACAATAATAAGGGAATAGGACCTGTTTTAAACAAAATGCCATTTTTCATTGCACAGATTTAATTATTACTAGGTACAATAAATAGAATGCATTGTTGAACATTATTGGCTAGCATCTCCTATGATTTCATTCACTGGATGGCAAGAACATTATCTTGGACAGAGAAGCTTAAACACTTTTACGTCTATAGGAACAAGGTACTGCCAAGAACACTCGGGTATCTTTCTGTTTTTATTAGCCTGGCTTCTCTAACAAGTCCCATAAATTCTGTGCCTTTCCAGGGCCACAAAGAACTGGGAAATAGATTATTTTCAGGGTCCATGTATCTTTATGCAGGCTTTCATGGAGCAGCTGGACAATGATTCTTGAACCGGGCTCATGGTGTAATACTAGGAGAGATGATATAATAAAGAGTCAATTTACTATTCAGTTTATAGTTGTCAGTAAATTAGACCTATTTTCTGGGGATAAAACTGATTGTTTTGCAAGCCAAATATCTTCCCCTGGCAGGTTGGTGTATGTGAGACTTCTTTGTATTTTGAAGAGAGTGTGGTTGCTTCTTTTGTGAGCAATATTTGTTACATATACATTCAAGCTGGGTTTTTTTCCTTTTTCTTTTCTGTTTTTTTTTTTTTTTTTTTTTTTTTTTTGAATAGGATATGTTAGTAACTTCTAGTTCGAGACAGCTTGTTCATCCACTGTTTTGATTAATGTAACAACAACTGTATAGAATTCTAATATATAAGGGCAGGTCTAACGAAAATCCTGTCTAATGTTCTTTCTGAACAAGCCTTTGCAAGTGCCCCCAAATGACATTTTGAGGGCTTTGCTTTTGTTGTTGTTGTTGTTAAATAGAAGTCAGAGGATGTATTTTTCTTACCAACTTTGCCCTTTATATTGCTTCGTGGTTATTTCTTAAAATATAAATGGATTTTGTATTGTAGAGCCCAAAGTCCTTTGAAAGTAAGGGTAGAATAAGAGAACTGAAGGACGAAAAGGGAAAAGGGAGAGGAGAGGGAGTACAAAAACTCAGCCTAGTGCATCTGTAGGTGCTTCATAGCCAGAATAATCCTTTCTAATGTTGAGCTACATATTTGTAGAAACATAGGTAACATTTATCTTTAGCTCAAAGATAGGGATGACTCTTAGCCCATTTTGCTGCTTAGATCTCAAGGATAAGTAACAATGTAAGTATTATCAATACACTGAGAATACAATAAATGGGAATTTCATTAACTCTGTATGTCTTAGATTAGAATCCTGCATTAAGAAGGTCTTTTTCACCACATTTCATTCTTCCAGTTCCAAAAGACTCAGCCAGATGCCATACTTGCCTATCTCCATGCACTAATGAGAAGAGCTCCTAAGATTCCCGATATTCTTCCTGCCCTGCCTGGTTCAAGGTGTTTTTGTTTTGTTTTCTCTCTTACTTGGGATTAAACTCTCATCAGTGATCTTTCCTGAAGTGATAAGGAGGACCCAAACTGCAAATCCAGTCCTTGACATGATTTTCGTTTAGATTATCCAAAGGTTGGTATTTTATTGATATTTTCAGGGGCTTCCTGATATGATTTTCTACTCTGGGAAAAATTGGCTGTGGAGATACTATGAGGAATTTTTATGAAAATGAAAATACATAAAAATAAATATTTTAAAATGAATTTTCTGTGTGTATCTCCACTGAGGTTACTGCTCTTTCACACCCACATGAAAGGTCCATGAGAAGTTTTCCTGCAAACAGAAAATGAATCAGTTGGGGTAGAAGAGAGCCAGCTTTTCAGATTTAGTAGCAATTGTGTGGACAGAAAAATATTAAGGAAAATAGGAAAAAAAATCTTTCCTGATGAAATCTAAACAGGCTGAAATAAGAAACAAAACAAAACAAAACAAAACAAAACAAAAAAACAATGGTTTTCCATATAGCCTGAATGAAAGAACAGTATTTGTCCTGATAGAGCTGAAATAGCATGGAGACTATTTGACAGGTGAATTGACAGCATTCCATCACCTAAATCTTCTTTATAAAGAGAAAGGACTAGAGAGAAAATGCAGGTGATGGAATTTCAGTGTGATGACAGGAAGCACGCACTATGATCAATGTTAAGTACCAACAACCCATTTCTGTGTTTTGTGTTGTCTTCTATAATAATTGAGAATAACATTTGTTCTTCAGTAGCCACTTTCTTTCTTTTGTCTCTTTCCTTCTTTTCCTTTCCTCTTGCTCTGTTTGTTTCTCTAGGCCATCTGAAAACCATACACTGAGCCCAAGTAGAAGCCCCTGGATTTCCACTGAGGTCTCCAAGATGGTGAGACAATGCCCATTGTGCTTGGTTCAGGAATCCTCATCTCATAACTAAATATCATCTATTTTTTGATTCCCTACTTTTCAGAACTTCTAGCCCCCAAATAGCATCCAACTGGTTATTTCCAACTCTCACACTCTAGTTCTGTTTTTTCTGCTTACAAATATTGAAATTTTTATTTCACCATGGATCTTGAGTGTATGACTCAGATAATAAAAGTTTTGGGAGCCTCTCTCCCTATAAAACAGCCTAAAATTTATAAAAACTTTGTTTTATTTCACAATGGAAAATTAATAAGATCATAGTATTATTAACATTAGTCCTTTCATGCTATTGCACTAATAGACTTTATTGAAAACATTTTAAAGGTATATGTCTATTGTTTCAGTATCAAACTTATTTTCTGTTGTGTGTTTTGTGCAATTCTATTCCTGTTCATGTACAAGTAACTCCGTAATTGATATTTTGCTTTTAGTTGATGCTTAGAACAATTATTTTGGAATATAATTCAGTCACACATGCTTCAACTGGGCCCCACGTGTAATGTTGGAGCAGAAAAATTCCTGTCACCTAGTGACATTTTAGCCATCATAACGGCATAGAGCAATGCATTACTAATGTGTTTGTGCTGATGCTGGTGCAAACAAACCTACTGTACTGCCAGTTGAATAAAAGTCTGGCACATACAATTATATATAGTAAATAATATATGATAATGATAATAAACAATTATGCTAGTGGTTTATGTGTTTACTGTACTCTATTTTTAATCAATTTTAGAGTATACTCATTCTGCTTATTAACAACAAAAAAAAGTTAACTGTAGCTTAGCTACAGGTGGGACCTCCAAGAGGTGTTCCAGAAGACATTATTATCATAGAAGATGACAGCTCCATATGTGTTATTGCCCTTGACCGTCTTCCAGTGGAACAGCACGTGAAGATGGAAGACAATGATATCTATCATCCTGATCCTGTGTAGGCCTAGGCTCAAGTGTGTGCTTGCATCTTAATTTTTTAACAAAAAAAGTTTAAAAAGTAAAAAATAAATAAATAAATAAATAAATATAAAAAATAAGCCTATGAATAAAAATATAAAGAAAGAAAATATTTTTTGTACAGATGGACAATGTTTATTTTAACCTGTGTTATTACAAAAGAGTCAAAGAGATTAAAAAGTGTGTGAGGGAAGCCAGGCATGGTGGTTCATGCCTGTATTCCCAGCTATTGGGGAGGCTCTTTTGGGTGGGGATGCTTAAGCCCAGGAGTTTGTGCCACTGCACTCTAACCTGAACAATACAAAGAGATCACGTCTTTTTTTTTTTTTTTTTTTTTAAGGTTATAAATGAAAAATGTGACAGAAAGCTAGAATTAATTTGTTATTGAGGAAAGAAAAAAATACTTTTTAGTGTAATCTAAATGTACAGTGATGTCCTAGCCTGCACCTTGACTTACCACTCACTCACTGACTCTCCCAGAGCAACTTTCAGTCCCTCAGGCTCCCCTTATGGTATGTGCCCTACTCAGGTGTACCATTTTAAATCTTTTATATGGTATTCTTACTGTACCATTCTTATATTTAGACATGTTTAGATACATAAATCATTATCATTGTTTTTCAATTGCCTACAGTATTCAGTACAGTAATGTGCTGTACAGGTTTGTAGCCTGGGAGCAACAGGCTACACCATACAGCCTATGTGTGTAGCAGGTTCTACCATCTAGATTCCTGTAAGTACACTTCATGATGTTTGCACAGCAAAATGACCTAAAAACACATCTCATAAGATATACCTGTTGTTAAGTGATGTACAATTGTATTTAAAAACTCTTTCTGTCATACATTGTAATAATTTTTCACTTCATTAAGCATTTTCTAATATCATAGTTTATGTGTGCATAATAAGCAGCCATAATCAATTACAAAAAATGATTTCTAATTTAACAGTATTTATTTAAGTGATGTCCAACTGCGGAGGACTCAAGTTGTTTTAAAACTTTAAAAATAAGGGCATATCAATAAATATTATATTATGTATCTTATATAATGTTCCATGTATCTTTAAATTTTTCAAAAGGTTTTAGGAGAAAAATCACTCTAAAGGAAATAATAAATATAATCTTTCAGTATATATATTGCAAAATGGCAATCCAGAAATGCTCTGAAATACATATATAATACATATAAAAATATATAGAGATATATATGTGCATTCACTAATGTATGTAGTCTCTGCTTATCTACAGCATCACATCATCAAGGATTAAACTTAAAAAAATTTTTGGCAATTGTTTAGTTGAGAAGTTTATATAATTTTTTAATGTATAATGGCTATTCATAAATTATAGTTCTTAGCCACTTTTTTGTAATTTTTTCTCAATATATTTGCCAAAAGTATTTGACTTCATAATTTATTTTGTTATTTTTTATAAATTTACTTTTAAATGTCAAACTTACCAGTATTTACAATTTTTTTAAGAAGACTTTTGTTTATATTAGACACTGGTCTGTACTTTCTTTTAATTCTTTTATTTTACATTTAACTTTTTATATAAATGGGTATAATTAGTTGTGGTAAGTATAAAATTTGAATCTTTGAATTTTTAAAGCAACTAACCAAACATCAAAATTATATTTTCCTGACTGGTTTGCATTTCTACAGTAAAAAATTATATAATATGTAAATGCATATATATATAATTTCTTATTTATAATATAAAGTCTTACTAATACTAGTAGTAAAATATAATGGTTATTTATAATATAAAATAACATGTATAGCATAAATTATAATATATTACTCTTTTATTACAATACTGGTAAAATGTTCTGCTGTTACATTTAGAAATGTGGGATCTATATTTAATTAGTAATATAGATCTATGGGACAGTTACATGGTACATAGTATGTGTGGCAGTTTTATCAAGAAAGTATTTATATGTAAAGTGTACAGTCGCCTCCCTGTAGCAGCAGTGCCTTTGTTTCTCTCTGCAGCATTCAAGCTCAGAGCACATTCTTCCTTGGCAGCTCCAGCCAAAGTCTAAGGCGATTAGCATTCCTACAGCCTGGCCATATCTACCCAATCTCAGACTCTTCTTCAGTCACGTTACATGTTGAGACTTCCCATGAAGCTGGACAAGACTCAGGCTCGCACCTCTCTTAGGATCTTTCTCCTCAATCTTTTTCTCCCTTCCCCTTCTCCTTCCATTGGTATAATACTAGCTTCCTAGTCTGAAGGGGTTCCCTGACTCTTCTTGTTCACTCTTCCCAGCCTTCCACATGTATTTTCTGAATTAATTCCTTGCACTCACTGAATCTTCTTCTCAGAGGTCCTAAACGGAAAGAGTCCACAAGTTCCTTTATTTCACTCGTTCCTCAAGAATGCTTGTTGATGTTATGTTGGCTTCACTAAATGAATTTGGTAGCTTTCCATCTTTCTAATATTCTTTAAAAAATTTCTGTTATGAGATTTACGTTTCTCTCAGGTTTTGAAAAAACAATTAAAACCTTTAGTCTTTGTAAATATTGTTGATTATTTTTGATAATCTTTCTTTTTTGTAGCATTATATAGTTTTGAAAATTACACTTTTCTTGGAATAATTTTGAAGTTCATGTTTGGGTGGATTAATATACCTCTGTGTGGTTGGAAATCACTTAAATACTTTTAAACTTGCAAATCCTTCTTTGTAATTGATTATAACTGATTATTATGCAAACATAAAATATTTTATGAGAAAATGCTTAATGATTTGAAAAATTACTTCAAATATAAGATGAAGTTCATATTACATTTTTCTTAGGTTTTGAAAGAATAATTGAAACATTTATGCTTTGTAAATATTGTTCCTTCTTTTTTATAATCTGTTTCTTTTCTTATAGGGTTTATGCTTTACATATGGCTATTATATATGACTACAAAATTATTATTTATATACATATAGATATATTTATACATGCATATATAATAGTGATTTTCTAGCCATATACAAACACACACACACATATATATGTACAGTTTATTTATGGGTAGAGAAATCACTATTTTCTTAGGATTGTTCATATATTATTTTTATTCACTAATCTTCAGATTATCTATAGTTACATTATCCTTGTTATTAGTCTTGTATATATGCAAATTTGTTTTCTTAAGTTATGATGCACTTGATTTTTAATGTCTAAATTTAATTTTTACTTCTCAATTTTCTTTCACTTTTTCTTATATAAGGGAAAATATAGGGTCTCATATTTTTGTATTTGTGCTGATATGTAAAGCTGTGAGAAGATATGCATTATTATTTTTCCTCAGAGCGAAAGAGGGCAAAGTTTTTCTTCCTAAATAGTGGGAAGGCCAGAAACAAATATATGAATCCATATAGAAGGAACTCTGGGTCCAAATTCTAGGGAGAGTACACAGGATAGGAAAAAAAAAAAAAAAAGCTCTAGAGATAAACTGAAAATTCTTAATGGTGACAACAAGCAAGGCAAGTCAGTGTCTGAACACTAATTTTTAACAATAGCTACTACTTCACAAGATTTATATAATAATAAGTACACAAAATTATGCAGATTCTACTCAATTTTTTAATTCATTTTTGTTCACATAATCACTAATAACATCATTTAACATGTTTTCAATTAGTTATCAAAATTTCAAGTGTGTTCACTTCATTTAGCCCACCCTGGACAATAGCATTCTTTCACTTATCCACAGGATCTAATAGTAAATTTTGTTATTTTATCATGTGCTTTCTGAGATAAAAATCTATATGACTTGTGTAGGAAGATTTAAGAAAATTAAATACTGTGAACTGGAAAAGATATTGTGCTTATCTGAAAGTATTTTATAATTAAGCAGAATGCATGTTTAATGTGACAATAATTTATTATAAAGGAATTTATTTCCTTTGTGTTTGTTCTACAAATAGGCTTACTTTTTAAAATACAATTTCTATAAAAATATAAGAGGACTAACAAATGACATTCATCTCATAAGACAAAGAGGAATACTGGCACTATTTTGGTTTATATGTCAAAAAGGTAGGAATGGAAATAATTATTCCAGAGCACCAGTTCACCTCTAGCTGGCCTGTGTATTCAAGCTGACTGAAACTTTTGAAGCTATTTCAGACACAGTCACATTGGGATATTCTTTGAGTTTTCTTATCCTCCTGGATGCCACTTTTCTTTCATTTCACTTTTGGTTTTTTTGTCTGTGCATTTTAATCCATTTGTGAATATTCCCATATTCTCTGTGCTAGATGCCTTTTTTAAGCAAAATAAAACAAAAGAAATTTGTTCTTAATTTTTATTCTTGGCTAGTACATATTTTTGCCAATAATCCTGCAAAGATAAAAAGGATATATTCAGAAATGTTTACATTTTGAAATATTATTAAACAATTTCAATATTTTTTGATTGCAGATGTCACCTAATGAGTAATAATTATATGCTGGACATAGTAATAGATATTTTTATACCATAACAATGGTGTGAGTTTGGTATTTTTTGAGTAAATGGACAAAGGCTGGATCTTAGTTGCCCCACTCACTATCTCTGTGACCTAAGGGGAGTCCTTCAAAATTGTGAAACTTCCCTTTCTAAATATGGGAAAGGAAGATTATAATGACATACTTCTTATAAATTTGTTTTGAGAATTGAAAGAGTCA
Source organism: Theropithecus gelada (assembly GCF_003255815.1). Taxonomy (NCBI): domain Eukaryota; kingdom Metazoa; phylum Chordata; class Mammalia; order Primates; family Cercopithecidae; genus Theropithecus; species Theropithecus gelada. The sequence goes on from NC_037676.1 coordinate 79,773,741, forward strand.
ATACAGGTAGAGCACTTAGCAATGCTGCTAAACACAGGGACAACTCCCATCACATTTTAGTTATTTGTTGGTATTAATATTTTCATTTTCACAAGATGAAATAGATTAATAGATGTTGAGTCGTTTATCAAATATCACACAGCTGATCTGAAGTTTCATCAGGTTATAAATCTCTCTCAGCCATGGGTTCAGAGCCAACCTCTCTTTCCCTAATTAGGAACAGTAGTTTCTGGATGAGCAACTTAAGTAATGTAGAATATTCAGAAGATGGGGTGTGATGCAATCATGATCTGAAATACTGAAACATAGGTTTTTATGATAAATGGTGTTTTTTGAAGTTTGCACTTATATCTTCTGAGTTTGAAGGAAGTAGTTAACAATTTATGTTTCTGAAAAATGGTATGGGAATCATGCCAGCAGATAGGCAAATCTGGTACGATAAGAATTGAGAAATATTTATTTGATTTGGGTATTGCAAGTTCACATTTAACCTTAGTGAGAGCACCTTCTATACGATGGACACAGAGGCACACCAAGTTCAGTTGTCGATGAGAGATGAAGAATTAGAAACTAGGAGAGAGTATACACAATTCTTTCAACAAGCTCTGTGGTAACTAGAGGGAAAGAGTAGCTAGAGTGGCCGGGCGCGGTGGCTCAAGCCTGTAATCCCAGCACTTTGGGAGGCCGAGGCGGGAGGATCACGAGGTCAGGAGATCGAGACCATCCTGGCTAACATGGTGAAACCCCGTCTCTACTAAAAATACAAAAAAAAAAAAAACTAGCCGGGCGTGGTGGCGGGCGCCTGTAGTCCCAGCTACTCGGAGGCTGAGGCAGGAGAATGGCGTGAACCTGGGAGGCGGAGCTTGCAGTGAGCCGAGATCGCGCCACTGCACTCCAGCCTGGGTGACACAGCGCGAGACTCCGTCTCAAAAAAAAAAAAAGAGTAGCTAGAGAAAAGTGAGTTTATTATAATAGACTCAGGGTGTTATGTGTGAATTTCTCTTATCCAAAAGACACAACCTATATGTGGCTGTTGTGGATAAGTGATTCTTTGTGGTTTGCCAATTTCAGCATAAATAGACAGAGAGATGGTATCTTTCTCTTTGTAGTTACAATGAGAACCTGTTGATACACTTTTAATTCTGAAGATGAGAATTAAAGGAAAGCTTATTTAATGCAAAACTTCTGCAAACTTGGCATGATTTCTTATTGACTTTTATAATTTAATTTGTGTTATATTAGTAAAAATTTCACATATTCTGCATGGCAAGTATAATTTATTTAAGTAACTTGCATTATCCTCCCTCACTTAAGGCACTATAATACTTCAGTGGTAGTTTAAAAGTGCTGAAATGTATGGCCAGTAATTAAAACATTGTTATAAAGGATTTGTGTTGACACTGTTTTCTTTCATCAATTGTTCATTTACAGAGACCGTATTTTACTCCTAGAGAAAGTGATAAATTTTAGATGGGAGTGGCAAAAGAACTGAAGAACACTGGGGAGAGTATTATATTAATAACTGGAAAAAGAGAAATCTTGATGGAATAACAATATGGAAGCTGTTTCTATTACTCTAAATGTTTGTTTCAAAAGTCTGTTTATGCTGGAGGGTGGAGAAGAGGGATGAATTAGTCAATGTCCTACTATGTTATTGCTATGATCCTAAACTTTTTTTGAATTTTTATTAGTGTGGTTTGGTTTCCTGTCTGACAGAGGAGTCATACCTGCACAAATTGCATTAATGAAAAGGTCTCATTCTCTTGCAACATACCAGTAGCTATTACTACTTGTTCAGTCCATAAACATTTCAATTTGTTACAGGGATATTACCCTTTGGGCCTTGGAATGCACTTTAAACCTCTCTAGTGTATAGTTTTACTCATGGTATAATTCAGTGGTTTCACTGTGATTACAGTAAATGGTATATTGGGCTAAACCCCAAATACCAAGCAATAAGTTAATAAATTGAATTTTTAAAAAATTTTTTAAATTACCAACTTCTTGGCAATACTATATTTTTTGCTTAAGTAAATAATTCTAATTGACTTATGACCACATGTATTCTCTACCATATTTTGTAAAATATTGTGCAATTTTCCATATATCCGATCAACTTTCTTTCAAAGACCATTCCCCCAAATAGGGGAAAAAATGCTCCAATTCTCAATGATATCTTTCTCTGTTTTTGCTTAACGTGGTCTCTTTCAGGTGATTACTTAAGGATTTTCCACTTCTTCTTCTTTTTTTTTTTTTAATTTATTTATTATTATCATACTTTAAGTTGTAGGGTACATGTGCATAACGTGCAGGTTTGTTACATATGTATACTTGTGCCATGTTGGTCTGCTGCACCCATCAACTCGTCATTTACATCAGGTATAACTCCCAATGCAATCCCTCCCCCCTTCCCCCTCCCCATGATAGGCCCCGGTGTGTCATGTTCCCCTTCCTGAGTCCAAGTGATCTCATTGTTCAGTTCCCACCTATGAGTGAGAACATGCAGTGTTTGCTTTTCTGTTCTTGTGATAGTTTGCTAAGAATGATGGTTTCCAGCTGCATCCATGTCCCTACAAAGGACGCAAACTCATCCTTTTTTATGGCTGCATAGTATTCCATGGTGTATATGTGCCACATTTTCTTAATCCAATCTGTCACTGATGGACATTTGGGTTGATTCCAAGTCTTTGCTATTGTGAATAGTGCTGCAATAAACATACGTGTGCATGTGTCTTTATAGCAGCATGATTTATAATCCTTTGGGTATATCCCCAGTAATGGGATGGCTGGGTCATATGGTACATCTAGTTCTAGATCCTTGAGGAATCGCCATACTGTTTTCCATAATGGTTGAACTAGTTTACAATCCCACCAACAGTGTAAAAGTGTTCCTATTTCTCCACATCCTCTCCAGCACCTGTTGTTTCCTGACTTTTGAATGATCGCCATTCTAACTGGTGTGAGATGGTATCTCATTGTGGTTTTGATTTGCATTTCTCTGATGGCCAGTGATGATGAGCATTTTTTCATGTGTTTGTTGGCTGTATGAATGTCTTCTTTTGAGAAATGTCTATTCATATCCTTTGCCCACTTTTTGATGGGGTTGTTTGTTTTTTTCTTGTAAATTTGTTGGAGTTCTTTGTAGGTTCTGGATATTAGCCCTTTGTCAGATGAGTAGATTGCAAAAATTTTCTCCCATTCTGTAGGTTGCCTGTTCACTCTGATGGTAGTTTCTTTTGCTGTGCAGAAGCTCTTTAGTTTAATGAGATCCCATTTGTCAATTTTGGCTTTTGCTGCCGTTGCTTTTGGTGTTTTAGACATGAAGTCTTTGCCCATGCCTATGTCCTGAATGGTACTACCTAGGTTTTCCTCTAGGATTTTTATGGTATTAGGTCTAACATTTAAGTCTCTAATCCATCTTGAATTAATTTTCGTATAAGGAGTAAGGAAAGGATCCAGTTCTTCTAACTTTCAAGATGGTATCTGCATACAGGGAAAAGCACACACATCCTGCAGGCATGGGTAGACTGGTGTGACAGTTAGCCTGTCCTCAGGTCCTTGCTTGGTCTTCCAGTGATCTGGTATATTGAATCCTTGTTGCGTAACTAGCCCTTAGTTTGGATCTCCCTAGCACTGCCAGTCTTTTGAGGTTGACTGGCAATATCCAGTCACTTTTTGTTTTGATTTTTTGCTTTCCTTATAGTCTTGTCATACTCCCCCAATTATGATAAGTAAGCACCAACTTCTTTTTAAGGTACTTTCCACTGCAGAGTTTAGTGCTACTGGATTTTCTTTGCTGTGGGAGTAGTCAAGAGAAGTGAAAGATTATTAACTCAGGCCATTTGCCTGGACACTAGGCTCAGTCATTCCTGTTCCTCAGCAAAGGCTCCATGCTGAACCCATGGAGTGTTCTTTAAATTGTCTCCAATTCGTCTAGGCTGCATCTAGGATTGCTATGTTTGAAGTAATTTTACCACCATGTCTATGAGATTCTATCTAAAGTTGAAAATAAATACCACTGGGTTTATTTCTAAATATTGTCCTACTATATAGTTATGTGGGTTTTTAGGTCATATCTTAAAAAACTTCATCCAAAACTTCATCCAGGGCTCCTCTTAATCTCACCTACTTATATTTAACAACATAATGGTTTGGACTAAGGTAAATAATATGCTTCAAAATAGCATATGCAACTATAACCATGTGCATGAAATGCAACTAGCTTTTTCCCTATTATAAATATTATAATATAGTCTGGATTTATCAATGAGTTGTACGTATATTTTTGAGAGAATGATGAAATGCCATTGGATAATATTTTTAAGTTGCATAGTGCATAAAACTATAGACTTCATTCAAAACCAATTTTAAGTAAAAGAATTATTTCCTTCAGACTATCGCATTATCAGATTGCATAAAAGTGTGCTTTAATATTATTTTTGTTATAGAGAACATATTTAGTAACCATTGATTAAAGATCATGAACTTAGTGAAGTTATATGATAAGTTATAGATTTTTGTAATAAAAAGATTCAAATAATTTCTCTCTGATAGAAAAATAACTCCAGATATTATGGTTAATTGCCTCAAAGAAATTAACCAGCTATGTAAATTCCTTCCAGTTTTCATATGACTGACCATAGAAATCTCTATTTCTTGAATTATCTTTTGGAAATTTTCGTGAATTTTTCATTAAGAAGTTCAATGAAACATTTTATGTATGTTCAACTCAAATATATATGAAACAAATGTTTTCATTATTTTGAAAATATACAGTTGATTTTTTGTTATTTGCAGTAGTTGTATTCTACAAAGTCAGCATGAACACTGAATTAGTGAACCATTGCAACTAGGGGAAAGGCAGGGTTAGCTTCTTGCAAGTCTCTGGTCATAACATTTTCATCAACTGAGAAATATTGTTAGGTATGTTTCTGTATAAAAACACCTTTTTAAATACATATTGTTTATCTGTTAACATTGAAATTACAACCAAGAAAACTATGATTATATGAAACTTATCTAACAAATGTATTTTCTCCATAAGGCACATCACAACCTTCTTGTGCTGAGAAACATGATAGCAATTCAACACTATACGTAGGGCCATTTTCAACAGTGGAATCAGCAAGAGAAAGCACAAAAATATGAAAAATCTGGCACTAAACAGAGCATCTTCTTATTTGAATTCAGCTGGAAATGTGTACATGGAATCATTTCACTTTTTTGCTCTGAATAACCATTGCAGCACCACCAATACTGATTTTGGAATTATGAATATATTTTAGCAAGTAGGCAAAAATCCACAAAAACAGAATCCAAAAATAATGACAATTGGATCTGTATATACACACACTCACATAAACTAAAAACTGTCACATTCAATCCAATTGTCACATTTATTATGAAAGAATAAAGCAAAATAATAAAAAATTCTAAAGCATTTTATAAATAATATGTATTCCCAAAACAAAAGAAGCTGCAATGTTAAAAGGAATTTTGTATTTTGAGATAAATTATTATTTTTTAATATAGTTCAAAAGTACGCACTTTTAAAAGAAAAAAATGCAACCATTTTTCTCTGCTGCTTAGTAAAATGCATAAAATGCATTTTCACATCTACCTATGAAATGAAAAATGGGGTTGTCTGAGTCATTTTATCAACATGATTCTCTAATTAAGTAATCTTATCTATGTTGGTACATAATGACAGATGGAAATGCTTTGGCTTTGCTGGTAGTGAGTTTGCACCAGGGAAACATACAGGCTTCCTTTGTGTAAAAGCTATGAGTATTTCTGTGTAGAAGCAAGGCTAAGAATACTTTATAAGAAGGAAGCAGTTAAAGACTCACCTAATGTTGGTGTGATATACAGATAATGCATCAGAGAGTGTTTATGAAAAAAGGGATGTGCTTGCCACATAACATTTTAACTAAGACTATGTATCCGCTGGAACACTAGCTCATAATTTAATTTCAAAATTTTATATTGATTTGTAAAATATTTCTGAGCTAGAAAAGCAAAGGAAGAGTAACATGGATTCAATAGAGGCTTTTTTTTTTTTTTATTGCCAGAAGTGTTTGAAGAAAACTTTTTCAACCCACAATATTCTTGACCACCCAAGATGACTACATAACTCCTTAGTTATACCTGACCCTTTACCATTAGTGCATAGCAAGTTTCCCACAACACTCTTTTTTTGAGTGAGCAACTAGAGAATTATACGGAGACTGATTTTTTTTTTAAATGAAAAAGACGAGAAGCAACAATTAGTCTAGCTTGGCAGAAATATATTTTTCTTTTGCTCATTGTTGGGCCATATCCTAAAAGTGTGCTAACCCTAGTGAAATTGAAATATGCCCTGAGAGACCATAGAAATCTCAATGAGAGGCAGTGGAGTTACCCACGTGTGAAGTTTTGAGAAATTTTTCAGATTTTATAGCTTCCTATAGAAAACAATAAAGTTCTTATTAAAGTCCAACTATTTAGATGGAAAGCAGGCAAGTGTTGTCTCTTTTGTTCCCAAGAAGTCTGTGCTGAATTCAAGGTTGTTAAGGCACGTCTGTGAGTCTCCACTAATCCCCTGGGATAAAGGATCCCATGCAGATTTCTCTCATATGCTAGCTTCTCTTTTCAACCTTGGTATATAACCAAGCAGTAGGCAATATACAAGATAGAACTCTCTGCTTTACAGACCCTTCTTAAGTGTGTGTCACAATGAGAAGCATGAAGTAAAACAGAGCAAAGCAGCTCTTTAATACCTTGGTATTTAGCTCTTTCATTTTCTTAAACAAGGTTTAAGTGAGACTGACATAAAAACAAAGCAACAAAACATGTTAGGACCATAAGTAAAACAGTGTATTTAAGTAATATAAGCTAGTATCACTATCTTAAAAAAAATCCAAAATACATATTTTTCAATTCCAATTTTATGCTACTAGTGTCAGATGCTATATTACTTGGAACGTTATAGAGAGATTTGTATATCTAGTCCTACTGCTCTCTGAGTTAACAATTTAAGTTGGATCAGGAGACACAGAGAGGGAAAAAGAGAGAGAGAAAGAGAGAGGTGTGTGTGTGTGTGTGTGTGTGTGTGTGTGTGTGTGTGTGTGTGAGATATCATATATACCAACAGTGGAGTTGAGAAATTGAGAGATCAGAAAATTAAATTCCATCTTTAAACTAAAAGGGAATCTGTCTAATGAGAGATGAATGAAGCCCCCAAAAGGTTTTTTTAATGAGTATTACTCATTTTATTTTTTCTCTGTTATTTTATTCTCTCTTTAGTGTCTATCCCTCTCATTTCTTTCTTCCCGTTTCATGTAGATACAGCAGTGGATCAGTGTATTTTTCCCAAAGCTTACTTTCACAAAAAGTAAATAAAAATTTGAAAACTACACAGATTGTCGGATTAGAATTTAAAGGTTGTTAAAATACTGCAAAGACTACCTCTGTGGAAAGTTTAAAGAATAGATGTTGTTTATCAGAGATGGAAAAGATGACGAGTAACTCCACCATTCTATGGGTACTTCATTTTAGGTCAATGGCAAACATTTTCTACATTTTAATGGCAGCATAACAAGGAAGATGTCTAAGGAATTTTACTCATCAGTGTGGAGTAATAGCCAGGCGTATTGAAATAGTCTCTTTTTATTTGTTTAATATGAATACTCAACTTGTGCCTTTTTTTCTTTCTTGTCTTTGTAAGTATAGATACTCGCAGGGGCCTTCCTTCTCACTATTCCCCTCCCATTTTCCCCTTCCCACTGTATTCTTTCCTTAGTTTTTCCTTCTTTCTATTCTGGGGATTGAGAATTTGACAAATGAAATATGAAAATGTAGTTTTTGAAGAAAGAACAAATGTTCTTCTCCAACCAAGAAGAAATCAAGTTTTTGGTTTGCGGGTTGGTAGGGGGTTAACTGACCATGAGATGCTGCTGGGCAAGGTCAAGGGGAGACTAAGCCTGGAGAGTCACCCCTGAGAGGGAAACCACTTCTCAGTAGCTCACTACTCACATGATGAGTAGGCAACAGAAACTCCTCAAGTTCCCAGAAGTCTATCTGAGCACAGCATTCACCAGCCAAAAGTCCTTTGGTGAGTATGAATATGGCTTCGCTCTCTTCTATAGATGGTGACTAGATCTTCTCTCTCTCATTCTTTCTCTCTTCCCCACTCTCTACCACTTCTTTTTAAATTTTCTTTCTCTCTGACCTAAACTGATGCCTAGGTGAAAGCTTTGACTCTCTTGTGCCACATTTATTCTGCTACCTCATACTTCTACTCATAAAGTCAGTTTTGTATGGTGTTCAGCAGAACAACAGCGAGATTGATCCAAGTAAATTAGAATATACAGAGATCACTGCTGAGAAATTTAAATTACTACTTTCGTAAATAGTTAAAAGAATAAACTGCTGAGGAACTTTAACATCTCTTCTTACATAATTTTTTCAACATCAGAAAGTGAACTTGTGTATGAAAGTATAAATTCGACAACTCCCAGAATTCCTTTAACTCTATGATTTCATGGACATGGATTTGATATGGACAGGAGGTAAGGAAATCCTAGGTAGAAAAGGGCAGGGTCCCTGGTGAGGGTTCCACCCTCAAGTCTGGATTTGTGGCCCTAAATGAGAACTTCACATCCCTGTTTTCCTGCCCAAATGTTGCCTTTGGACCTCCCACACTCCCCACCCTGTAAACATATAAACCCCAAGTTCCACTGGCAGAGGAACAGAGTAGCATGGCAGAGAAGGAGAGACTAGAAGAAGCATCTGAAAATTGAGAGGAGAAGAGGCAACTGAACACCAGAGACTACAGTCAGAAAGGAGTTCCTCCGGGGATGGTCAGAGAGAATTTCATCCAGGGATGACTGAACTCCAGGGCAAGATTATTTTCCCACTCCATCCCCTTTCCAGCTCCCCAACCTGCTGAGAGCCACTTCCACCACTCAATAAATCTCTGCATTCACCATCCTTCAGGTTCATGTGACCTGATTCTTCCTGGATGCTAGACAAGAACCTGGTTACCAGAGGGCAGGGAGTAAAAGGATGTCACTCTGACCCTCCACTGAGCTGGTTAACACTTAGCTGTCCATGGACAGAAAATGCTAAAAAATATTGTTTGTAACACTTGCCTTCTGGGGCTTCAGAGGTCATGTGCAATCCCTAGATGCTGCCACGGCTGGTATAAGGTTTGTTTCTGTTGTTGCCCAAAGGCATTCGCCCCAGCTCCTCCACGGGCTCAACTGCATGTTCACCCTTCCAGAAAGGGTTTGAGCCACCCCGTCTCAAGTCCCTCAAGGGTGTCAAGGGAACTCTTCCATCTCAGACTCTAAACTAATACCATTCAACAGAAAATTTCAACAATATAAGATTCATCTACCATGAAACATGTATCTGTAATGAGTATGAATTAGTTGAGATTGCCTGAGTGGCCACTTTCTCATATGCGTCCAAAAAAATTTGTATGCTTTTAAACTTCAAAATAATTATGTGTTAATTCCTCATTTTTCTAGCAAATTCTTGGATGATATTTATGTCCTTTTATGTTTGAAAGGTATAACCACAGATTTGAGATAAAGGAATAAGATAGTACATCTAGTTGTAAGCCTATATAAAAGTACATTAAAAGCCACAGGAACATATTTGAGTAGATAAGGACAAGCCTGGAAAGAAGAATATTTAAGCTTTCATCCCAATTTGACCTTCAATTACAAAGACATATGCAACTTTGAAACTGTTTTCCATGATAGTAAAATAATAGATACACTGCAAATGTCTATATATTTGATATCTTATTTAATTTATAAAATATCTTTGAATATCTTTAAAACTGATTATTAAAATATGAAGTTTTAACTCAAATGCTGTAATTTTCTTTCACTTTAATATACCCTTTCTTGTTCCAGACACTGTGTTCTTTATAAAAGTCTTTATTATACAGTTGTTGAATAATTACTTTTATAAATAGTCTCTCATTTATTTCCGAAATGCAGGTATTTTTTTCTCCTTTTTGTATTATTGATGAGGAGACTAGGGCTTAGAGTCAGACTAGTTACTGTTGTGGGTTGAATTGTGATGTCAAAGAGATACGTTGAAATCCTAATCTCTGGTAACTGTGAATTGAACCTTATTTTAAAGTAGGACCTTTGAAGATGTGATCATATAAGAATGTGGTCATTTTGGATTCTGGTGGGCTCTGATCCAATACCACCAAAGTCCTTATAAGAAGTGAAGAAGCACAGATACACACACACACACACACACACACACACACACACACACACAGAGTCGACTATGTGAAGATGGAGCCAATGATTGGAGTGATGAGCCTACAAGTAAAGGGAAGTTAAGGATTTCCAAAAACTACCAGAAACTGGGAAGGAGACATGAAACTGATTCTCCTTCAGTGCCTTCAGAAGAAGCTGACATAGCTAACACTTTGATTTCAGACTTTAGTCTCCAGAACTGTGATAAAATAAATTTCTGTTGTTTTAAGCTACTCAGTTTGTGGTACTTTGTTATGGCAGTCCCAGATAACTAATACAATTACCAAAGTCACTGCAAAGCTAAAGTTTGAGTTTCCTATATCCTTGCTATCTACCAGACTAGTGATAGAATCAAAACTAGTAACATAATTTTGAGGAAGAATATATTTTTGTATACTAGCTTCATATATATTTCCACTATTGTGCAAAAAAGAGGCATTCAGTCATATTTATCAAATATTATTTGAATTAAGCCATTTATTATGCTACATACAAAGTTGAAAGAAATACTTCTATGTCATCGTTATTCTATTTTTAGGTGCTAATTGAAGGATCCAGAGTTTTAAAATCATGTTTCTTTGAATATGTTTTTTTTCCCTTAGAAGATATAACAGGTTGAGATTTTAAATCTAAAAACATTGATTTTGCATTTATCGCTTTCTTCTTAGACTTGTAAAGTTTTGAAGAATTATGTGATTGGAAGGATATACGGAATTAATTACAAAGCCTATAATTTTTTAGATGAAAAAATGGAAACTCTCCAACATGTCAAATTGGAGAAAGAGATGGTCATGATTCTCATTCTCTTTCAAGCACACAACATTCTTTGGATTGACTTCCATAACTAGAACATGGAAACCTCTTAAGTGGTCTGGATTTAATTTGTAGGTACTTTTGCTTATAATTTTAATGTAAGATCTGAGATTAAGAGGAATATTAGTTACAAAGTACAGAAAACTGAGATGTTTTAATGAAAATGTACCTGTGTTGTTTTGTGGGGGGTTGTTTTTGTGTTATGATCTGATTTTCCCCTGACAAATCATAGTTTTATTAACTTAGAAGAAAAATTCTTTTCCTTTCCTTTGTAGGTTCTGGGAAATAAACATGAATCTATCATTTGAGTCATCATTATTTCTAGAGTTCCAATTATTTAAACAACTTTTATACCTAACACAAATGCAAATATTACAAAAATAATGAAGACCTCTAATTAACCAATTTGGGGCTTCAGTGCTTAAGACAGAATTGAGATATTAATAGGGTTTACATTCCTCACCAAAGTTTGTCTTGAAACATAAAACTGTTTTTAAGAGTCAAGAACAGGCCGGGCGCGGTGGCTCAAGCCTGTAATCCCAGCACTTTGGGAGGCCGAGACGGGCGGATCACGAGGTCAGGAGATCGAGACCATCCTGGCTAACACGGTGAAACCCCGTCTCTACTAAAAAATACAAAAACTAGCCGGGCGAAGTGGC